>NC_061079.1:2228638-2313638 GCF_021917145.1 Hypomesus transpacificus
AACAACTACAGGTGGGAATCGCCAAAGGGTGTGCCATTTCTCCCATTCTTTTTGTGGCAGCCTTCGAGATCATCCTCATTGGAGCAAGATAGACTGTGGGAAATCACCACCACATCTCTCCGACCTGACATAGTGGTGTGGTCCTCCAAGTCAAAAACTGCACTCCTCATCTAGCTCACAGTACCATGGGAGGAGGGAATCAAGGCCGCTTTTGAACGAAAGAAGACCAAGTACTCGGAACTGGCTGCGGAGTGCAGGGAGGCTGGCTGGAAGACCACCATCTACCCAGTGGAGGTTGGATGTCGAGGCTTTGTGGGGCAGTCAACCACACGCCTACTGAGGGCCGCAGGCATGACAAGTGGAAAGCTGAAGAAAGCAATGAAAGAACTGGCGGAAGAGGCGGAGAAGGGCATCTTTTGGCTGTGGCTAAGGAGGGGAAGGAGGAGGGGAAAGGGCTGGGGAAAGAACATCTAACCCAGATACCAGCTGTAGGGGGTGACAGGGAGATGTCCCCTTCCTTGTCCCCTTCCTTGGAGATCCCATGGCTTGTCAACTGGATGACACTTTGATACACTTTGAAGAAGATGAGTTGTTCATCACATCCATCATGCTTCCCCCAACAAGCACAGCACCCATTACTGCAGACACATTATCTATAAGTGACGAAGCAAACAGTCCTACAGCTTCATATGATGTTGCATGTGTCAAACTCAAACTTCACAGGGTCAATCTTCTTGAGGAGATGATTAGCCAGTTCAAGGATCCAACACGCCCCAAACACTCTCTGAAATACACTTATATAGATGAAAGAGGAGCTGATGCAAATGGTGTCTCTGGAGATGTGTATGCAGCATTCTGGACAGAGTTTATGGACCACACAGCTGAAGGGGAAGACCTTATGGTTCCATCACTGTCTCCTAAATGGCAGGAAGAAAAGTGGAAATCCATTGGCTGAATTCAAGACCATGGATACTTTCCCTGTATTGCCCTTGTCTTTACAGTGGCACTTATTTTTGGTGAGAATTAAGTTATGGATGAAATGGTGTTTGAAAGTCTTCTCCTGTACATAAGTCAGTAAGATAGACATCTGATAACCACTGCATTAAAGGAATATCTTTTAGATGAGGACAGGGATGAATTATTTGATCTTTTGGACCGCTTGGATGTAGCAACACTTCCAACACAAAGTAATTTGAAAGGCCTCCTAAGTGGCACACAAGCAGAAAGAATGTAATAAGTTGCTAGCCACTTCCTAAAGAAGCGTTTGTGAGGCCACAAGAACTACTACAAATTCATGAGGATAAAAAGCCAACAACAAGAAAGCTTTTGAAGTTGCTGCAAGCATCTCCTGAAAACTCAAACAGAAAACCAGAGCTACCGTTTCCTGCAACAGTACATCCGAGGACTGGATGATGCAGGACTGGATGTTAAAGTTTATCACAGGGTCAGATATTATTTGTGTTAACAAGGTTGAGATCCTATTCATATCAGTAGACGGACTGGCACGGCGACCAGTCGTGCATACCTGTGGGCCAACTCTGGAACTGCCTTGGACATACACTTCCTGCCCAGAACTACGTACTGAACTGGACAGTATACTGGCTGCTGAAAGCTCCAACACGTTGAGCATACTGTAGCTCAGGTCAGTAAAAATATTTATATATTTCTGATACCAGGCCATACAATAAAAAGCATTGTTAGTCAACATGTACAATAAGTACATGAGTTATAAGATAAAGCCATTGTTACATAAAAAAGGAAGAGTAAAATTGGGAGGGAACATGTATTTGTGAGTAAAAAATTTGACCATCAAGGAACTAAAGAATTGTTATAATGAATGTATCAATAACAAAGACAAAGGGATAACTTTGGGTAGTATAATGCACTCCTGAAAATAGGATGTTGAGTTGTTTTGAACAGTTTCACTAAATGAAAGTTTGAAAATAGGTCATTAATAATGCAGCATCTGGCTGTTTTGTTTTTGAGGGTACTGTTTGACATTTCAAAGTCTTACCTGTTAGAGAAACGTTTACCAAGTATGTTGAAGCAGTCTGGTACCTGTCTGTGCTGGTTTTGCACGTTTTAGAAATAAACACTTTGTTTGAACTGTTTGTTTAAAATACACTTGTTCATTTTAAAGCTGTTAACTCATGAGTTCCTAAAGAGCATTAATTCCTGTGTGTGTGTGTGGGGGGGGGGGGGAGTTTCACTTTTCAAACTGAAGAATGAGTCATTTTTGGTCTGTCAGAAAATTTGGGGGAAGCATGAGGCATGAAATCACATCAAGAGTCAATGTAAATGTCTATATTCTCCCTGTTTAGTGAACTTGTTAACTCATAAATTAAAATGTTTCTTTCATAGCAGGCTAACCACTCAGTAGTATCTGTTTTTTTCATCCAGGACATTAGACTGTTTTTCCTCTGCACAAATCAGGAAAGAAAACAAAAAGTAAATGTGATTAGTTTTAGAAAAATTCAGTAAACCGTTCCAAATAGCCAAGGTATTAGTTTACACTATGCAGCCCCGCCTTAATGCTCTTGAGCTCCAGGGGTAATTTATACATGTTTAAGGATGTATGGTCCCATGAAGAAATACAGCTTTATGGCTTCATCTGCTGTGGTAGGTGAGAGTAAAAAGTTATCTGCCATTATAAGGCAACATAAGCTGAATACAGTTTCATCGCAAAGAAATTGTCCTTTCTGTTGGCATTCTTGTTTGCAAGCCTCCACTGCTTACTGAGAAACCCCTTTCAGGTGATCTTGTCCTCCAAATAGATGAGGGATAGTGTACATTAGAATTGGACGTCCATTTTGAGCTATTGCATGTCTGCTGTTGCGGATAATGTGGATATTCCACAAATGTGTGACTTACTGCAGCTCTTCCTGTAGAAGGAAAATACAGGCTACACACTCTCTCAGACAAAAAACAGGGTGAGTGGGAGTATGTCTCACACACGCACACACACATTCTGCGTTCTCTTAGAGCCCCACCTGCTTTCGATTCGTTGGTTGTGATTACTGGCCCCGGAAATGTATCTATTACTGATGTGGCGATCTGTAGCCTACTCCATCGTAAGAATCTCTGCATCTCTGCCATTCTGACATTTTCTGTTCCGAAATCTGCGCGAATAGTGGCAGCTGTCCCCATCCTCTTCTCAACTTCTGCTATGAAATAACTAGCTATGATTTTGGGATTGTGGTTTTATTGGCATGAAGCCAAACCATAAGTGGCTTAAAAAGCCATCAATCGCTCCATTTATGCATATACTAATACCTCACACTGTAGTGTCACCAAATTAAGTTCAGACATCGATGGTCTCCTGCTGGCTATGCCTACTACAACTATATTAGAATCATTTGTAGTGATGCAGTGCACATGTAACCCCCTCTATTTCGTCTGCGTTGTGTATATATATTTTTCATAGTCAGGAGATGTGCGTCCAGTTCGGTAGATTTATTCACCTGGTACAAATGACAATGATTTGCGATGTGGTGCAGCAGTGTGGATCACACAATTCAATGGGTGACGCATCCTCTGAACTCTGACCAGTGGCGGTTTTAGACACATTTTACTGGGGGGGGGGGGGGGGCGTGTTTAATCGAGGGGCACATTAAAAAACGGAAACAAATTATATTTAAACATTAAATACTTAAATTTTGCTTTACATTAAAATGATACAAACAGCTCTGGCTCTCCCGCTTCCAGCTCCTCAGGTACCTTGATATGTTTCTCTAACTTTTTTTATTTACTCTGGCAAAAAAGGCTGCAATGTCCCTTCTTAGTTTCATGATGACTACTAGAAGAAAAAAAACGTGTTAAAAAAATATGTATTTATTATTCAGTTAGCTCAGGGGGCCACGGGGGGGGGGGGGGGGGGGGGGGGGCAGGGACATTTTTACAGGGACACTGGCCTGTA
This sequence comes from Hypomesus transpacificus, assembly GCF_021917145.1. Taxonomy (NCBI): domain Eukaryota; kingdom Metazoa; phylum Chordata; class Actinopteri; order Osmeriformes; family Osmeridae; genus Hypomesus; species Hypomesus transpacificus. The sequence goes on from NC_061079.1 coordinate 2,232,555, forward strand.
GGCCCCCGTGTAGAACTGCCCCTGACTCTGACTGTCAATTCAAGTTGAATTACAAAGTACAATATAAATAGAAATTACAATATACAATAGAAATGTTCAAAGAAAATACAAAACATGTACCTGGTACAAATGACAATGAGTTGGGACATGGTGCAGCAGCATGGATCACTAAATTCAATGCTAATGTAAGAGGGAGATTAAATGTTAGCTATCCACATGTGTTCTTGAACTTCGACAATATATACACTCAGGTCGCTAAAACAAACACACTATTTACACAAGGACAGAATGTGGAACACCTTTTCATAACTAGTATGAATTTAGGACGTTCAGCCATTGTATTCTAAAACAATAGTGCAGTGCCATTGATGCAGCTGGTGAGGACAGTTCTTCTGACCAACTATTTACTTTATTAGTCAGTGCAATAATTTACATTGATAATCCCAGATAAATATCCCAATCAATGTTTGTAAAATCAACGCAGTTTAACCGAAAACACAAACTGATGCATGCCCGCTGAATTCCATGTTTCCTGCTCTTGTGTGCTTGCTATAATAACCACTGCAGAAGTCCAGGTGTAACAACGTCTTTGTCCCAGGGGATCAATACAGTGCGACTCTATATTCGAATGAGAACTAGAATTATGAGACTTAAATAAGAGGTCCTCTCTAAGATGCTCATGAAGTAGTCTTCATAATATAGACTGCTTCCGATTGGCGCATTATCAGGTCTTGCACATCACTCGGATGAGAGGCAGAAGGCTGCGTACGTGCACTGGAATCTAGGATGCTACTATTAACCTATAACGTCAGAGATATAAACTCTATAAACACCGTGAAAGGATGGTATTGATCAGAACGTCCCGTAGGACCGCGTTGCCTGTGTAGGGTGTAGCGTGAGCGGTGATGGTGCGCATGATGGAGTCGCAGTGCGAGTATTACATGTATTTTCCCGCAGTTCCCATCTCCGACTTGTCAGATCCCGCTCGCTACAGAACCTTACCCCGCCGAAGCCACCTTTACTTGGGGGAGACAGTGCGGTTTCTCCTTGTGTTGCGGTGCAAGGATGCGTCTTGTGGAGGGACACCGACAGAGCAGGGTACTGAAAACGTAGGCGGCAATGAAGGGTCGTTAGCCTTCGGTTCTGAGACCGCAAGCAACCGGGCTTGGCGGGAGCTTGCCGGGTCCCTATGTGCTGTGGCCAACGTCAGTCCCGGAGAAAGTCGACACCGGTCACACCACCTACACCATGACTACCAGAGCAGCGGGGACGAGGGGACGGACGAGGCCGAGGATGAGTACGTTGCCGCAGCCATAGGCAGGGTGGATGGAAGATGTCGCGGTTTCGGAGACTGCAAACCGCTTCTCATCCACAACAGTACGGGGAGTGGGGCGAGGGAGTTCCGCAGGGCTCCGTTCCAGGTAGAAAAAATGTGGTTTATGATTTAGGATGAACAATGGTGACCCATACGCTTCCAGTTCATTAGCCTTAAAAGCTTTGTCTACTGCAGCATGCTCATTGTCTTGAAAGTCATCACGAGGTTATGTGTCGAAGGTAAACATTTGGGTTATCCCTTGTCAAGCACTATTTTTGTTTCATGTTACAGTTTAGATACCCCATAATAGCGTCGCAGAAATGAAATCACAGCCAGCACTGAGCAGATATCTCTGAGTCATTTGTCAGATTTCTAAAAAATTCCTGAATTTGAATACACTAATGTACAGTGCCCGTGATTAAGATATCAGTGTAGGGGTAACACACAAATACAGATTCCTTGAACTAGAGATAGCCTAGTGCATAGCGCCCGTGAAAGAAATTGGTGTCACACACACACAGATTCCTGGAATTATTGATACGCACAGTGCCCGCGATTATGTCGGTGACACACAGATTTCTGGAATTATAGATAGATAGTGCAGTGCCCGTGATGCAGCTGGTGATGACAGTTCTTCAGTGGCTTTGGTACTTACATTTACATTTATGTAAATTATTTGGTTACATTACATGACAAATGATTTTTGTCTCGGAATCCATTGCCCTATCTTGGTCCTTGTATTTCATCTTCTGATTTCCCCTTGCACCCCCAAAACTCTGTCCATCTCCTTCCTCTCCACTTTTCATAATTCCCCTTATCGCCCCGTCCCTTCTTCACATCCCTAGTCTCCACTTGATGAGCCGGTAGTGTTGACCGATGAGGTAATTTTCCCCCTGACCGTTTCTTTGGACAAGCTGCCAGTCAGCACCCTCAAAGTCAAGGTGAGATGTCAAAAGTTAAACTTGACTGACATCAACTTGGTTTAGAATGCACTGTATATTATAGAATATTAAGAAGTAGTGTTGATGCAATTAAGGATATATATATGTTTTTAATACTTTATACTGCATTTACAGTATTGAAGTGCCTCATTATCAGGTCCGCTTTGTATGTGTGTGTGTGTGTGTGTGGGGGGGGGTGGGGGGTTGGATTCAGGTGATGGTGACGGTTTGGAAGAGAGAAGCAGAGAAAGCAGAAATTCAGGAGCATGGCTACCTTTGCATCCTTCAGCAGCGTATTCCCACACAAACCTTTCGTCAAGATCTCAACACCTTCAAAGCACAGGGTTAGACACACACACCTTTTGTCAAGACTTGAACATTTTCAAAGCATAGGGTATATACATCTTCACACACACTATTTCTCGCCATATCCCACCTCTCCTCATTTCCCTCACAGTGAGCACCACTCTGACTGTGCTGCCTCCTCCTACTCTTCGCTGTAAACAAATGACGATCTCTGGGAAGCACCTGACGGTTTTGAAAGGTATTTGTTGAGCAGAACTCTGGAAGAGAAGCCGATTTGATCTTGCCCAAATTAGCTGGAGACAAATTAGTTAGGTTTTTACCTTCCTTACTTTACTTTCCATCCTTCTCTACCTCCCTCCCCCTATCCCTAATTACCTCCCTGCATCCTCAGTGTTAAATGAGTGCTCTCAGGAGGAAGTCTGTGTGAAGGAAGTGAGAATTCTGCCAAACTTCAACGCTTCCTACTTACCCATGATGCCGGACGGCTCTGTGCTTTTGGTTGACAATGTGTGGTGAGTGTGTCCCAGACAAACTGTAGACTAACTCTGTGTATGTGTGTGGGTATTCTGTGGACAGTCAGTTAGAGAGAATATTGTGTTTGTGTGTTTTGTAATTTTTTGTGAAGTGTGCTTCAGCAGGTTGTTTACATTTCCTGTTTTCTCCAGCCACCAGTCAGGTGAGGTTGCCATGGCATCCTTCTGCAGGATGGAGAGCCTGGCCTGCAGCCTTCCCAGCATGCTCAGCGCTCTGGAGGAACATGACTTCCTGTTCCAGCTACAGTTGAACGACATGCCACCGGACGACTCCAGTGAGGTGTGTATTTGTATGTATTTCGAGGTGTGCCTGTTTGACTGTGTGTGTGTGTTTAGAGACGTATATGGGTGATTATGTTTCTCTGTGAGAGTGTGTGTCTCAAAGCATATTTGTGAATGTGAAAGTATTTACAAAAGGGTTGTTTCATAATTCATTCCATTGTAAATGTTTCTGCACTGTAAAATGCATTTGTCACAGGGATTATAGGAGGGTGGATCCAAGAGCCAAGGAGACATGGCAGGATTGCAGCATCTGACAAACTGAACACAGACTTTACTGAATACGATGGCAGGGATACTCATGTAACACATCTATACAGTTACAACAACCGACCAGGACTAAACCCAAAATAGGGACTTAAATACAAAACCAAGCAGAAACAAGCTACCACAAACAAGCAGACACAAACATACAAACACTTAACAAGACACAGGCGCAGGAAACAAGACACACACACAAAGGCAGGGAAAACCATTTTCTGATCATGAACTGGGCCATGGTCGTGACAGCGCTACAGTAATTGTGATGTTATTGCAGCACTGTCGTTAAGACACTGTTGTTTTGTGGGTGTGTTCATGGGTGCCAGAGAGTGGAACAACAGGATCTAAAACACAATTAGCAGATAAGGGACACATTTTCAGGTATCACAAGAAGTGTTGTACTGCGAAGTGCTGCTTTTGGTATCCTTAGGCCGGGCAAACAAGACTAGTTCGTAGGGGTGAAGCTTGAAGAGGAGTAGTATGTTTCATCATCGACATCCTCTTTGTCATCTGCAGGGCCTAGAGGTTCCACTGGTGGCTGTGCTTCAGTGGTCCACACCCAAGATGCCCTTCACCAACTGTATTTACACACACTACAGGTACAGGCGCCACTCCTAGTGCTGTCACACAGAGATCAAACACTAGAAGTTTTTGTCACAGTTACAGCCCCCTTGTTCTATGGGTGGAAAAGAGGGGGGTGAGCAGCAATACACCGTGTTGTTGTAGTATGAGGAATCTATTTAGCGATGTGCATGCAGAACAAGCAACCATCAAGACCAAGTATATGGGTTCAGAAAGAACAAAGTTTATTTCCATTACACCATTTTTCTATAACAAAGGATAAACACACCAAAGAACAGGAGCAGGGAACTAAGGGGAGGACGAGAGAGTTGATAGCAAATGAACTAAACAAAGAAAACCCTCTTACTATCTAATCCTACCTGACCTAATAGAGAAAAAACCAAATCATCACAACATCCCTCCTAGCCTACTCCTCAAAAATGCACAGTGACATTCATTTGTATTCAAGCCTAGTGTTGTAAAACCTGCATAATGTCGATAGACTTTTTTTTGCAAGACACTGGCACAGTAAAGGCCAAAAACAACATGGCTTTGAATGGAATGTGTCGATTCCACAAGACATTTGTGATTTGTCTGTCTCCAAATCTGCTTTATTGGCCAAGTAAATAAATACAAGGGATTTTGTTCTGGTTTTCACATTACTCTCCACGTACTTGCACATAAAAAGACATAAGTTAGAAAAAACAATGGCAAGTAAGGTAAAGGTAAAAAATGCCAGATAATTCTCTGACCCAACAAAGATTAGTCAGGTTATGTTGTACATGATTGCATCAAGGTTTTATTCTGGCAACTCAGGTCATGTTCTCTGTTCTACACATCCTTAATCCTGCCCCTAGACTTCCCTGTATTCGATTGGACAGTCCACGCTTCGTGATGACGGCGTGCTGCCCCAGCACCGTGAAAGTTCAGGAGCACTTCCTGGTCCGCTACACACTGCTGAACAACCTGCAGGACTTCCTGGCCGTCAGGCTGGTCTGGACGCCCGAGGGTGAGGAACCTCTAGGGATTATTGTCAATGTCATTGTTTTAGTCCAGTGTAGATACTTTGTTTGTTATTTTTGTCCAAAAACATACACCTTAAGCCCGCTGTGAGTAAAAGTGTCAATGTCATACATAAAGGTGGATGGGGTCAAATATGAACCTCTTTTACTAAGTGGAGCTTAATGGCATGAAAAAACCCGCTAAGGGCCATGGTTAATGTGGTTTTTATCCCTGTAGGTCGTGGTCAGAATGATGATGCTGCTCTGGGACCTGTAGTCTGCCACTCCCCCCTCAGCAGTCTTGGTTACTGTCGTAAAGGCAGCACCATCTCCTTCACTGTGGCCTTCCAGATCCTGAAGGCTGGACTGTACGAGGTACACACGCACACCTGACAGACACACACAACTGGGCCCTGCACCATAAAGCAACCGCAACCGCGCTAGGCAGTATCACAACGGTGGTTATCAATTCCTTAACTCAACCCAGGTTTCCCCAATGGAGTGATGAGCGCGTTCACATAAAAAGGGACGTGTTTGCAAAATAAGACCAATTACAAACATGGACAAGGCTAGAGCGCCGTACTTCACCCAAGAAGATTAATTTTAAACAAATAAGAAGAATTTAAGTGCATAATTCAAGCGAAAAGCAAAACTGTTGCTGCTTACAAAAAAGGAATGTTGGGAGAAAATGGCAGACTGTGAATGTGTAAGTTAATGGCCTTCTCAATATTACTCATAAGGCAGTAGTAGATCTGACTCTAAATACAATAGTGTTTTCCATTCAATTAGATCCATGGGATCTTTGACAAATGGTGATGCCATTTTCCATGAAGATTTTGGTTGGTCAGTAGGCGGTGCCTTTATGTGTTGATCTGTTTTCTCGAACATAACCTGCTACGGAGCAGGTTAGGTGTTCAGCATGAGTTACCATGGTGATCTATCTTGGTAATAAGTGAACCACCGTTGTGACACAGAAAATCTAGAGTTAAACCTGGAGGCTGAGGCTACAGCTGTCTTTGTCTTCCTCTCTACTTCTTTCTATTCTTCCTTATCTCTTTCCTTCTCTCTCACTCACTCCCCTTCTCTCTCTCTCTCTCTCTCTCTCTCTCTCTCTCTCTCTATTTCTCTCTCTCTCTCTCTCTCTCTCTCTCTCTCTCTCTCTGTCTCTCTCTTTCTTGGTGAGTTGGTGAACTCTTACAGGATTTGATTGTTGCCACTTGTGTTTACCAGTATGGATGACATGCATTAGAGTGCAGAATGTATTTTGAGAATGAGAATGTGTGTAGAGTTTTCCTGAAAAGTCTAAGTGAGATCTGTAAATTGTGTTTTACCATGTGAAATGGTTTAAGGACAAGCACAATTAGCTAAATGAGTTCAGGCAACTGAGAACTTTCTTCAGCCAATGGGTTTTAGTGTTTTAGCAATTGAGAAAAACTGTAAAGAAGGCTGGTGGAAGGCTGGCGATTTCACAGAGCTGTTTATAGGTTCGTTCGACATGGACTACGGCTGCATTAAACGACCGGCGAGAGTAGCCGGTTGCAGTCGGGGAGGGGTTAAAAACGCCTCCTTAAAGTCGGACATTCCTGTTTCTCGTGGTTTGCTGCGTTGACGTCAGTCAGGGCCAATCAAGCGCTGTTTGCTTACTTTACTTTATTTATAATTAAACTGAGTCTTTCCGTTAGTGAAGAGGCGGACTAAAACCCTCTCTTCAACACATTTTTTATTCAATTAAACAGTTTGGTCCGGATTTGAGCATTGGCGAAAGTGAAGGTGTCAGAATAATTACAAAACAGGTGTCAAAGTTGTCGTGTGTGAGTCTGGCCAATCAGGAAATAGCTGTGTCGTCATTAGAACCCGTGCTGTTGCTCTTGAGAAAATGCGCCCGGCTATACAGCCGGCAGTTCTCGAATCGATCTCACAGTACTTTGATGGCTACGTCAGTGACCTAGCCTCGGTGCCGTCTCAAATCCGGACCAAACTGTTTAACCAGAATTCACTGTTTCAAGTCAGCCGCCCTGCTGCCGGCTACAGAGCTGCATGAAGTCAGCTAGGCTATTGGTGCACTTTAATATTTCTGAAGCTCTTATCTTCTTGTTTATTGTTCCTAGTAGTCTTTTTTTATGTCTATCTCAATCATTTCTCTCAATACCATGGTGTTACGAAATAACATTAAATGCAAAGCTTGATTTATTTATTTTGATTTGATTTGAGGTTCTAGAGCTGCCTACTGGAAGCGTAATTCTTCTCTAGTCAGGCATGATGAACTGAGGACAAGGATCTCATTCCTGATACAATATTACTGGGTCAAAGCATCTTCAGATAAAACATGTTGTTTAAATTGGGAGCTTCTGAAACAAGTAGGTAAATTCACAGCAAAACTGAGAAGACGGGGTGAGATGATGGGGGGAACCTATTGTAAAAGAAATGTGATGTTCCATTGTATTATGCAAGACAGCTTCTCAGAGGTTTTTCTAATAGAGCTTACCAATTTACAGACTAAATTAGACAACATATATAAGTAGAGAACTGAAGGTTCCTTTATTCGTTCTAGAAGGAACTGGTTGGAGCAATGAGAACAAAGTTCAGCTTACTTTTTAGAATAAAAAAAATGATCTTAGGAAATAAACCATTGATTCGCTGATAATTAATGGTAGGTTGACAAACAATCCAAAGGAAATCACTTCATTTTGTGCTAGCTTTTACTCTAATCTTTACAAGCCAAATTACTCAAATTCTGCCTCACTTTTCTTTCAATCCCTACAAAATGGCAAAATTATCTCTAAAGATGAACAACTTTCTTATGACAGCGTTATAACTCTTACTGAAGTAATTGAAGCAATTGGAGGCCTTAAAAACAAAAAACAGGAACAGCTATGCTGACAGCAGAATTATATAACAACTTTGTTGAAGAATTGGCTCCGTTCCTGATTGGGATGTATTTGGAGAGTATTCACTCTGAAACTCTGCCCACTAGCTTAACACAGGGGTTACTCACCTTATTTCCTAAACCTGGAAAAGATCTTTTGATAAATAATTGGCGTCCCATCTGTCTCTTAAATAATGATTACAAGGTATTTGCTTTGATTTTGGCCAAAAGACTAAACCTTGTTTTAGATTAACGTTCTTTTTGGCCAAGTAAACTTTGTAGTTTTTTTCACATACTGTTGCAGCAACTACTGACGTTAGAAAAACTACAACACCACACCGGATCTAGCTAGACCGGAAACAAAACAACAGGCACGACTGAGCTATCATCGCAGCATGTCCAGTCTGAAATACCACTTGATGGCCAAGCACACAGCTGATGCGAATTCTCCGCCCCCTTGTCAAAGCCAGTCGATAGCAATGTTGTTTTCAATTTAAAAAAAACTTTGCACTAAGCATTCCGATCCACTTTTCCATGTTGATAAGAGCATCAAAATGAGAAAAAATTATGGGACAAAAATAAATCAATGGACATTTAGAATAGATAAAAATGTGCGATTAATTGTGATTAATCGCGAGTTAACTATGACATAAATATAATTTATAATAAATAAATATAATAAATATTTTAATTGTTTGACAGCACTAAAATAAATGTGAATTGACCAGGCTTCTGCAGAGCTGGCTAACGACACATTCATTTGAATCAGGTGTGTTGGAGCAGGGAAACATCCAAAACATGCAGGACAGGGGGTCCCGAGGACCAGGGTTGGGAACCACTGACTTAACCTGTTCATTCACACCTTGTCCTTTGTGAGGTATTGTTTGCTGTTTGCCACCATTACCAAACCTACTTAGTAGTTACAAGTATTGTTCTCATTTTGTAAACACTTCTGTCTTTTTTACCTGTACCTGATTTTTGGTTTACTTTCCTTTTTTTGCTCCAATAAATACCCCTGCGCTCTGCGATTGGATCCAGTCAATTCCGTCTTTTGGCATTTATTACAATTTGGTTTGGAACAGGAAAATTAGACACCTTTCAGAAATAAATCATTGATGTACCTTCAGTTTTGTATAATTGGAGTATTTTGTAAATAACATCCCATGGAAGAAAGTGTGGTCCTAATCGCATAAATATTTTATGACAAATAGGGTTAATGAAGTATCTTTTTAAATTGTTACACCGCTTTTATCCCGTTAAGCTTTATTTAAAAAAGATGTTTCCTGACATGCAATCCAGGTGTTCATTTTGTGGCATTGATGATGAATCAGTGCTTTAGCTCATCTGGGATTGCACATATACTGCAACGTTTTGATAAGTCATTCATTCTTACTAGAAAGCTTCTCCTTATCTTACAAAGATGTGTTATTTGGCTGTTATACCTTTTCTGACCATTTAAAGAATAAATATGTCTTAAAGCATCTTTTTCTTTTTCTAGCTAAAGTCTTTATACAAGAATGGAAGTTTCAGAGTACTAAACCTCTCTTTTACATGTTATTGTAAACTAAATGAAAAGCACATTACAATGCTGTATACACAAAACTGTAGTGCAACTACAAAATCTAAGTCAATGAGAGATTAATTCTGCCTTCAAAAACATTAATCGAGCATTTCCATGGAATCCAATTCAACAGTCTCTATACAAATAGATACACGTAAATAGTTTACATGTAGCAAGTGATACAAAAAGACAAACTTCAGCATCAGTGTGTTTGTATGCACTCTTGATTTAAATACATCATAAAGTTCATCATAAAATGCAAATCAATTTATAGATATTTTTACTTGCGTTTTTCTGGATGTTTTATTATTCACTTTCACTATTCAAATAAACCTACCATTACAATTATAAACTGATCATTTCTTTGTCAGTGGGCAAACGTACAAAATCAGCAGGGGATTCAAATAATGTTTTCCTTCACTGTATCAACATCATTAGAAACAAGTGTGAACCATTTTGAGTTGTGTGTAAACAATGACCACTGTGCTGTAATTGTGTCTAACTTTTGTCACCCTTATTTACCATTTTGCAAGACAAGTGCATCACAGTGTAAAATGTGTGTGTGAGAAAGTTTCCAGTTTCGCAAAAAGTCAATGACCACTTGCAAATTTACATTTAGTCATTAGCAGACGCTCTTATCCAGAGTGACTTACAGTAAGTCCAGGGACATTCTCCCAGAGACAAGGAGGGTGAAGTGCCTTGCCCAAGGACCTAACGTCATTTTGCACGGCCGGAAATTGAACCGGCCACCTTCCCACTCCCTAACCGCTCAGCCAATGGTGTCTAACTACCTGAACTTGTTTACGGTTGATTTAATTGTGTTTTAGAAATTGTAAAAAATGCTAACTCTCTCTCTCTCTTCCCCCCCCCCCCCCCCTTTTTCTTTATTTCTCTCTCTTTCCCCACCTCTCTATTGCTGTCTCCCCCCCCCCCCCCCCCCCCTCCAGTTGAGTCAGCATATGAAACTCAAGCTCCAGTTCACTGCATCCGTGTCAAACCCTCCCCCAGACGCCCGTCCCCTCTCCCGTAAGACACGCCCCTCTTCCTATGACAGCCGTGCTGCGCCCCAAATCACTTGTCTTCTATTTTTACTTTTTGTACGTATTGCAGCTGCCCTTAAAAAGTGCACACTGTTGCATGTAGTCTGCATACAACTGGGACACACAGCTTTGTCATAACGTTGCACCTTGAACTTTGACCCTCTTGCTCATACATCACAGGTCGTTCAGAGTTTGAGTATTGTAAAAAAAAAAAAAAAAAAAAAAATCGCCGACCTCCCCGGAGACGGCGCATGCTGTCGGGAAGGCAACCTGGAGATCTCTGCTGTTGTTACTTTGTAATGTACAGTCCCAGTCAAAAGTTTGGACACACAAATGTGTCCAAACTTTTGACTGAGACTGTAAGTAGTTCAGTTGATGTGATGTATCTTCTGCTGTGTAGAGGATTGTGGGTCAGAATATACAGAAAAGCAGGCTGGGTTGTATATCTCAAAAAGCAATCGAATGCAGTAGGACATCCTGGTATATTTGCCATACTGCATTTGGCATACTATGTCTTGGGACATACACCCTATTTTTCTGGCATAATATGGTACTATGGGTGTGTGGACACACCTCCACTTTTCCATAAGACACGCTCCCGTAAGACATACCTCTCCCCATAAGACACAGCCCTCACCCATTGCTTGAGATGTGCATCATGTAAGAAAATAGAGACGTGTTACTACACTAATCGATGCATTGTGCACGTGTCAATTTTCGATTCCGTGTGGCATAGCTGTGTGATCGCACTCCCTTGTGTTGACAGGTAAGAACAGCCCCTCCAGCCCTGCTGTGAGGGACCTGCTGGACAGACACCAGGTCAGCTTGGGGAGGTCCCAGTCCTTCTCCCATCAGCAGCCCTCGCGCTCACATATCATGAGGTACACACGCCCATGCACGCACGCACACACGCACACACCTACAGTTACATACAGGCACATCCTTACACGCATGAACACACAATTGCACACATTCACCTATACATATTCACATGCATGCCAGCAAATCTGTACATTTGAAGATTGACGTTCAAGTTTTTGACGGATGAGTGTGTTTGTATGTGCTTATTTATGTGTGTGTGGTTCTGTGTGTGTGTTTGTTTATGTGAGTTTCTGTCTGTGCCTGTTTATGTTTGTGCATGGGTTTGTTTGTGTGTTTGTGCTTGTTTGTGTGTGTGCATGGTTTTGTGTGTTTGTTTGTGTGTGTGTGTGTACGGTTCTGTGTGTGTCGCAGGACGGGTAGTGCCATGGAGAGGCGAGCCATCACCCCCCCTGTGGGATCCCCTGTAGGCCGGCCCCTTTACCTGCCCCCACAGGAGAAAACTACTCTATCATTGGACAAGATCGCCAAGAGGGAGTGCAAAGTTCTGGTTCTAGATTCCATCAGTTAGAGGGGGGTGAAAAGTAGCAGGGGGAGAAGGAGGGGAAAAGAGAGAGGAGGGGTGAGAGGGGAAGAGGGAACAGGGCAGAGGGGGAGAGATGTAAGGAGAAGTGTACAAGCTACAGTGAGTGTGAGATCAACGCCTAGGGTAACAGATTTGTGGAACAGTGAAGGTACAGTTTGTGAAGAAAGGCAGAGTTGTGTATTTGTCTGCACAAGATACACACTGTGAAGACTGCAGTCTCGTGTCCTATCATGTGACATATGTGACCTTTACTTGAGGTCATTAACCCGGTTTGATGTAAAAGGACAGAGGGCTCTCTCTCTCTCTCCCTCACTCTCCCCCCTTCCCCCACACACACACTCTCTCCGGGCTGTATAAAGACAACCCCGCTGTAATATTTCATTTCATTCTGAGACAGGAAGGACTGTGTGAATGAGTACAATCATGTGACATGCTGTTACTGCCATGCATTATGGGAAAGTGAGGTGGCTGTCCTGTGACTGTATGCTGTCTATTGTATAGTAACAGTTTTCAAGTTATATACAGTATATCTTCTGAGCGCCACTGGGAGAAGCTATGCTGTACATACCTTGATGTCACCTTGTTACCTTTACCAATTTGATTTAATTTCTCAGATTTTATCCTTGTTTCCTTCATCGTCCTGGTTGCATGAAATGGTTATGTCACCATGAAAACCGCCACAATTAATTTGTCTTAGTTGTTTCTGCACGTTTGAACTGTTTTGAGATCTGTATTGGCAGTATTTTAAACTTTGGGACTTCTTTTGTTGTCAATGTTTAACAGTGAAAAGCTTGGTGTTGCTGTGACTTGTGATATAAATGATATTGTACACATTTGGCAGACACTTTTATCCAAAGCGACATGCAGGACAGGAAGACCTGCGACCTCTTGACATTACTTAAGTTTAACTACCTCCCTTCCTCATCTGTGACATCACCTTACGTATCTCCACCTCGTTTCATATTCTGTGGCATCCCCTTGACATTATATTATGTGTCTCTACCTCCCTTCATCTTCATTGACATCACATTTGTCAGCACGTTATATCCACTTCCATTCATCTTCTGTAACATCACCTATGAGATCCTCTCACATATCTCTACCTCCTTTCATCTACTATAACCTCATGTATCTCAACCTAACCGATCAATAAATGAAAGATTACACTCTTCCGTTGATTACCAATGAACCTTTAAGTATTATGTGGAATTAACTTGCTCATGGACACCATCATAGGGCTAGTTTTGGCTAACTGAATGCTTTACGGTGGATGGCAAGATAAGCTATATATTTGGCCTCTTAAGTGGATTTAAGTCTATATCAGTTGATTGTTGTGTATAACTTCACTAGATTAAATATACATATTTTTTAACAAATTGTGTGATGACTTGGTTTTACAAGTGTTCACATATTTAGCTTGTTTTAAGCAGCAACATTTGATGCTATTGGATTTCTGATAATTGAGGGTTCTGTTGCAATAGGTGACGGGTTGCTGTTCCCATGAAATCTGAACCTCCACATTGTGATGACGTTGTTCTCAACCATCTAGTCCCCTTTCATCTTCTGTGACATCCTTTATGATGTTCCCCTATGTAGCCCATTTCTACCTCCCGCTATCTACCATGACGGTTACTATGACATCGCCTTTTTGGAGAGATCTATAAGGTTGAGGAAAGTTGAGTGAGGTAGCCTTTATCTTTCAGCTGTGGGGAAAAGAGGAAACGGGATGAGGAAGCTGGGTGACATTCCACAGCAGATATTAGAGCCTTTGTGTCTATGTTGTCCTAGTTTTGCATCTCTGGACAGGCAGGTGATTTCCCAAAGCATTGTGTAGCACTGCATATCAGCAAACTAATTAAAGGTAAACTGCTTAACTTCACTGTGTGTGTTTGTTTGTTTATTTCACCAAGGAAAGGCAAAGTAGTTCATGGTGTCAAAATTACATGACGTAAAAGAAGCAAGTTGGTTGTAACATACAAAGCATAAATCAAGTAATAAGTAAAGTAATGTCTTAATTTTCATACTTTTGAAATACAATGCGTGTGTGTACATACTAGCATGCCCGTATGCAGGGTCTGCACGTGTACATACCACATTTAAGACAACATCTCATATAGCTGTACTGTTTTCTATTTGGTCAGGAGACAGGTACGGGTAGGGAACCTCTAGTTTCCGGTTCCTGTTTGTGATGTCATCAGAAATGGCCCTGAGTTCTGCCTGCACTTCCTCCACCAGCCTGCAGGGGGTGCCGGTGCTAAAGAACGGCTCCCGGTACTGACACAGTGGCACCTAGAGGAGGAGGATAGGATGTACGTGTGTGTGATCATGCCTTAGCTGCAGCCGAGGGAGAACAGGGAGCCACGGAAGGAGGTAGAGCGAGAGAGAGGATGTGTGTTTGTGTGTGCAAGTTCACTGTAAATGTCTATGTGTGTGAGTATGCCTGTGTGTCTGATCTTACGTAGTCTCTAGCAGGGACAGACAGCATAGACAGGGTGATGATGACGCTGCAGGTGGAGTTGACCTCCGGCAGGAAGGAGAAGAGGTTGTCCTCGGTTACCGTGCCCTTAGTCTGGGGAGGGGGCTGGGTCATGGAGGCCGGGCAGTTGGGCATCCAGAGGTCAAAGTCCATCTGGGACACATACACACGTTATTATAAATCTAATGACCTTGTTGATTTGCACAGATACACACCTCATGCATTTTTCATGTTATAAGTGTTGCACACACACACACACCTGAGAGAAGTTGACGGCAGCATGCAATGCTGAGCAGCTGAAGATTACCATGGTAACAAATTTGCTGAGTTCCATCATGGTCTGGAATGACTGAGGGCAGCCTGAAAAAGTTAGTGTTTCAAAATTGCTATTTTCTTTTTGGTCACCTGTTACAGGTCATAATAAGCCATTTGCAACAAAAGTCTTTAACGTCACTCTTTCAAATTAAACCTCGATCCCGTTGTAAATTGAATGCATTGAAATTGAATTATACACAATCATCACATATAATTTCTATGGAGTGACTATTAACAAGTCCGGAAAGATGGGGGCTGTTGGAGGGAGCGGGAGTGGCTAGTGGAGGGAGTGGCTAGTGGAGGGAGTGGGAGTGGGATTGGCCAGTGGAAAGAATCAGAGGGCCCTGTAGAAGTCACCTGACTGTGGCTTCTGCAGGAAGCCATGTGTGTAGATCTCCATGATCCAGCTCTGCAGCTCCGAGTCCTGCTTTACACACTGGTCTCCATGGTAATACAGCTCCACCAAGCGCAGCACAAACCTTGGAGAGGACATGTAAGAGAACATGCGTGCCTCTACGTGCGAGTGTGTATGCATGTGTGTAGTTGTACGTGTCCTTGTGTGTGTGTGTCTGAGTGTGTGTGTGTGTGTGTACCTGTGCAGAGCACTCCACACTCTCAGGGCGTCCTGAGCATAGTAGCAGTGTGGCAGCGCGGCCAGGCCCCGGTCCTCCAGGTCGTCAGGTACGCAGAGCGAGCGGTAATGGAGACGGGCAGAGGAGCGAGACAGCATCGCTGGCAGGGAGGCCAGCCCACAGCCAATGGCCTGGTGCACACACACACACACATGCTGCTGGTCATCTACTGTCTACACTACACTGGTCAACTACTATCACTGGTCATCTACTCACTCAAACACTTTTCCTGTACCTTGTCGAAGACGCCATTGGGGGCCAGCAGTGAGGCCCTGGCCTGGATGTTGATCTGAAGTGTGGTTCTGATGTGTGGCATCAACAGCTACCACAGGGGTCACCATCATCAACAACAGTAACAACAACAACCAACCAGTCACTGTCAAGTCTTGTCCCCCCGCACCAGTTTATTTTGGTAGACGGCACAAACACAGTTCAACATACTATTTACATATTATTTACATGTACAATTTTAAATATTATTACTAATCTACAATGGCAGAAAATAATAGTGTACATATGTGGAGTGTATGAACAGCATCAGAGTTTCTTATGTACTAGTATTATAATTACAACAATACGCTTTTCTTATTGGTCCAGAGATGTTCTCAAAAGTTAACAAATCCGTTTGGATATCTCCTGAAAGTTCGCAGAGGTAAACAACTCCACAGAGTAGCTTGATATGTTAACTCTGTAGCTATGTGTGATATGTGGTGTCTGCTCCGGATTCGCCGTGTTTGATTTGGGATCTTCCCATGTATTGTTGTAGTATATAAGAAACCAAACGTTTACTCTTCGACAGGTCAGCAAACGCTTTGTTGCCTCGATTTGTTAAAACGACCTACCGTCTCGGTTAACAAACGTTGTAACAAATCTCTACTTACAAAGGCGTTTGCGGACCTGTCGAAGAGTAAACATTTGCAGTTTGTTGGATATGGTAACCTATTCACCTGAAACAACGGGTGCACTTCCGGCAGCTGCCTGAGGGTGGCAATGCAGTACACCTCCCCCAGCAGGTGAGTCCTAAGGAAGTGGGAGGCCAGCTGGTGGCACTGGAAGTCTGCAGAGCGCACCCACATCTTAGCCAGCAACCAATCGCACGCAGGGTCAGAGGGCAGAAACACTGGGTTCTGAGGGCCGGGGTTCTGCTGAAGCTGGGGGGGAGGAGGATGGATAAAGAAGGAAAGGAAAAAGAAGAGATTAGAGGCAGGGAAAGCAAATAAAATAATGGAAGGAAGAGAAATAAATTAGAGGAATGAAAGAGAAGGTTGCCTGTCAAAAGCCTGTTAAGCAAGGATTATAAACCGTAGCTCAGTGTAAGTCTCCGGCTGCAAAACACTGACTTGTGTGTGTGTGTTTAGTTTAACTCTTTGTGGTCTGGGCTTACCTGGATAGCAACAGGCTTCAGCTTGCCCTGCTGGTCCAGGTGCAGAAGGCAAAGGGGAGCAGAGAGATACTGCTGCCTGCCGTTGATCACGTTAGCTGGGACATCTTCCAGCACCTCATAGTCCAGCAAGAAAATAGTCCCTTTCTTTTGCGCAAACATACAGGATACACAAACAGATATCAGTGTTACTGTTCCCCGTGACCCTTTGATGACAAAAAGTGCACAGGCAGACAGGAACATGAGAATATGAGAATGGTGTGTTTGTGTATGGTGAGAGTGAGTGGGGGTGGAAGGGGGAGCATGGTATGTATGTGTGAGTGTTGGCATAGGAGCCTTCCATACCTCCAGCTCGTGTTCCAGAGTAGAGGTTTCAGGGAGAAAGGGGCGGAGCATGTCAGAAGTGACCGCCATGTTGGGTGGGAGAAGGCGTGTCTGCCGGATCATGAGTGGGTTGCAGCCATTCTGACACTGGTAGCCAAAGAACCAGTCCTCTCTCCAGTGTGCCTGCACATACTCTGAGGAATAGGACGTGGCACGTGTTTGTGTGTAAATACGTCTCTGCAATTTTGTTTATGTGTTTGTGTGTGTAGGAGTCATACTGACCAACAGTGTTCTTTATGCAAGTCACTATTTGCATGTGTGTGTTTGTGTGTGTGTATGAGTCATACTTGCAATGGAATTCTCTCTCCCGTTGTGCTTGAAAAAGGTGTCCAGCTCTTCAAAGCTTCTCCAGGATTCAGCTCTCTCAGTAAAACCTCTCAGATAGTGTAGGTTGATCCCAGGGCTGTTGGAGAAGGAAAACAAGGGGGGGGGGGGGGGCATAAAAAGGGGGTGACAAGTGGACAAAAGAGATTAGAGTAAAGCTCTCTAACTACTAACATCCCTAACTACTAACATCCATAATAAACTATTCATTTCTAGCTATTAACACCTAACAACTAACATCTCCAATGAACTAATCATCTCTAACTACAAACAAGTCTAATAAACGAATCATCTTGTACTACTAACATCTCTAATAAACTGATCCTCTCTAACTTCTAGTATCTCTCATCACTAAATCATCTCTGTTTGGCAGAGCTCACCTCTGTCTCGTGTAGCTGAGGTTGGGCCCCAACTGGCTCACCGACGACACATCCACACAATGTGGAGCTCCCTCGAAAAACACACGCCACCTACCAGACAGACCATGCTATGAGACAGGTCTTAATTGAACTCTGATTGCTAAGACAATAGCAAAATGGAGGTACAGTCACACAGTTTATTTTCTATTTTCATTTTTTTGTACGTGCAGAGGCTGGGTTGGTGGTGGGCTGAGATAGAGGAAGCTAGGAAATATGATCTTCTAGAGGAAGGAGAAGTAATACCCAATCTTTTGTTTTTGGTTTTGCATCTCTTTGACTCTGTGGTCTCTCAGCTTCGGCTCTGACTCAGAGCTTAACAAACATACTGTTGAATTAAGAGAGAGAGTCTTTATAGACAAATATGATGAATAATTACAAACCCAGATACCCATCTATCCACAAGGAAATACACCCACACACTACACATGCATGCACACACATGCATTGATATACACATTTATGCAAACACACACATAGTATCTATTGGAAACAATGTGGTAAGCATTTAAGACATTTCTTCACTTCTTCTTTGACTGCAAGCTAGGTTTCTGTTTCCTGCCTTTGGTACATGACATCAGCATGGCTACATCCACTTCTCTGTTGGCATAGGACATTCATCTGTTTCAATACACCCCATTTAGTTCCTACTCCTTCAGTGTAAGTTTTCTTTCTTTTCTTTTAAAAGATTTCAATCAAATGTTGTGAGTATAGGAAACAATCATACCTGTTCCGTTCCTCAGCTCTACCTCACCCTCTGCAGACGTCAGCCACCGGCCACAGGGGAAGATCTCCTCAGCGTCCCCCACTTTGGGCTGCCCCTCCCCATCCACCCCACCCACCCCCAGCCTCTGTATCCCCACAAAGCAGCACTTCCAGGGCAGGTCAGGGAACCCTGGTCGGGGCTCCAACCGCAACCTCACCAGGACCACATGCCCCAGAGAGCAAGACGACTTTACTTTAACCACACATACCTGGGACAGAGATGTAAACAATTGCTATCCAAGAAAGTGTGGGCCAGCACACCACACACAAAACTTCCTGTCATTTTGATGCAATTTCCTGACATTTTGACATCGGATGTGATGGGGAGAAACTTACAGATCCAGGGAGGAGGTGCTGGTCGGCTAAGCTTATAGACAGAGGCAGGGTCTCTCCCTCTGAGCCAATCAGAGCTATCCACAGGTTGCTGTAGGTTCCACTGGTGAGACCAGGTGAGGTATGAATGCTCACCTGGAATTCCTCCATAGGACTGGCCATGAGTCGTACCGTTTCCTGTTAGATAAATGAATGAATCCAACACAAGTGTGTGTTACATTCGACTTTCGACGTACATACGTGTAAACTAAAGAGCAATATTTAGGCTTTAGGCCTATATGCGCCCCTAACAAGTTACATTTGTTTGCGTTTGTGTACGATTTTAAATTGCATTGATGCTATACACGTTATTATTTTACGATACGCCTACATGTTGTAAACATTTAATATAGGCCTACTGTCTGCATCTGACAATAAAATAATAAAACCGGCTTTATTAGTTAAATCATTTCTTTCATGCTATTTCATTTTCAGTCCACGGAGTTCCAAGACTAATCTTTTCGCGTTGTACAATCTAACTTTGAAAAAGATTGAGACGTTTATCGTTCATTTCCACTCGTTAAATTCAGACTCTTGTTTACGAAGAGGCAATTGTCATTGTGACCGTTATGCATGAATACCTGGGCTAATTAGTTAAGTTTTACCACAATTTAAAAGCTAAAAACATCAAAGAGGAAACTTACGTTATGAGAGTTGTAACATGCATCCAACGTCCTCTTTCGTAGTTCTCTGCGTCAACAGCGGTTCATAGCTCACATCTGCAAATATGAGTGGGTGTGTCTGTGCAGTATTTCCCGGTAATTAATCAAATTTTTGAGTTCGGCTGTGCCCAGAGGCTGATATTTGATGTACGATGTGTTTGACGTACCCTGCATCACTAACAATATTAGACTATTATTATGACAATATGCCACGAATAGTAGGCATACCTATACTTGTTCATGTTTTATTATTTTACAACATTGAATCACAATGGATTTAATTAGGCTCATTTTACATTGATCAACAGAAAAAGACAAGGTTATGTCAAATTCAAAATAAATCTTCACAAATTGATCTATTACCAATTTAAAACACAAAATAATTGATTGCAGAAATATTCACCCCCCTTGACACACTTAAATCTACTCTGGTTGAAAGAAGATCACCTGTGTGCAACCAAGTTTTTCCAAGTTACTTCAGGTTAAACAAACCTGCATCTCGAAGGTTCAATATTTAGTACACTTTTTCCTGACAAAAAACACATAATGAAGTCAAAAGAATGTTCCAAGAAATCTACGACAAAGTTATTGAAATGTACCGACCAGGGAAAGCATACAAGAACATTTCCAAGGCACTGAATATCCCAGTAATGGTAAATAAATTATATACAAATAGAAACAGTATGGCACACTGTAAATCTGCCTAGAGCAGGCCGCCCTCAAATTGAGCTTTCGCGATAGAGCATTTCAATCAGGATAGAAGTTATGTTTATTGTCAGTTAAAGTTATGTTCATTGTCGTATGTCGTATATGATAAATGTAGCACTAAAACTGTTAGGGGGGAGCTTAGATCCCATGGCTAATAAGTGATCAAAGGGCGTCGCTGCATCTGAAGATGAGTCCCCCACGGAGTCCAGACACTGGTAGTGGTGGCAGCCGACGACCCAGCCAGAAGAGCCGGAACGAGGGTGGGTGGAGACAGGGAGGTGGAGGGTTGCGCACTTTGGTAGCATGGACAAACTAAACAGCGAGAAACACGTATTTAAAGGCACTGCGTCATTATGATAGGCTGGCAGGCGAGGAAAGTTCTGTCACTGCTAAAGAGAGTGGCTAATCGATTGCCTACTGAAACCCAGATGACAGCCCGACATGAGAAGGGGGAAAGAAGAGAGCGTTCATAGCGGAGGGAGTCAATAGTGGAACATATCGTGTGTTCCACATATCGTCCATTACAACATATGGTTGTAAATGGGGTCACCTGGTGAAGTGTTTTGGATCTGCACTGTTTGTCCATGCTGGAGGTATGTATCATGAACAAGAGCCATAGACCAATATTCATTCTTTTCTATGGCTCTGTCGTGAACTAAGCAGTGTCCCATACATTTTATATTTTGAATGCAACAAAATGTTCGGTTCGTAACTTGAATAGAGACCAGGTGAAACAGTAGCAGTTGTCAGATACCTGAAACACTGGGAGAAGCTTGTGGTCAATGATGATGGTACACTGTATACAGAGTCTCGAGGGATCAAGTCACCGGGGCAAAACAATTTCAGTACATTGGGCCTGAGGTGCTGAAAATCGAAGTCCTGAAGGGTGTCCATGATAATGCTGGTCACTAGGGCCAGTTCATATAGGCCAAATCCCAATTCTCTGTCTTACCCCTACCCCTTACCCCTAGCCCTTAGTTTACCCCTAGCCCTTGTCCATCAAAACTGAGGGGTAAGGGGCTACATAGCACTATGAAATGAGACACCACTTGGTTACCGTTACATACACTACCTGGTAAAAAAAAAAAGTTGCCATCCAAAAAAAAGGTCACAAACTCTAATATTTCGTTGGACCGCCTTTAGCTTTGATTACAGCACGCATTTGCTGTGGCATTGTTTCGACAAGTTTCTGCAATGTCACAAGATTTATTTCCATCCAGTGTTGCATTAATCTCTCACCAAGATCTTGTATTGATGATGGTAGAGTCTGACCGCTGCGCAAAGCCTTCTCCAGCACACCCCAAAGATCCTCAAAGGGGTTAAGGTCTGGACTCTGTGGTGGCCAATCCACAGGGGCGGTCTTTCCTACAGGCGGTACAGGCGGTCGCCTAGGGCGGGTACTCAGAGAGGGGCGTAAAAAAATGCGCCCAGCAAAAAAAATACCTTTTTTTTCATTTTTTTGGGCGCCCCCTTCTATATCTCCAACCAATATTTTGACATTCAAAAAAAAATCTAACATTAGGGTAAAATGAGCCAGGGATACGTACCCCTTAAAAAAGGAAGGGTATGTACCTTCTTGGTGTTATCAGAACATGCTAGCACAGTGAGGCTTGGTTAGATACATAATAGGCTACTGGGATTGTTGTGGCCCCCCCCTGGGTTGTGGGCCCCTAGAATTGTCATCACCTTTCCCCCCTAAACGACGGCCCTGCCCATTCATCTAGCGCCCATCGGCAACCCCAAAGATGTACGCGAGGCGCATGTGCATATACCATTAATGTCACTAAGTGAGAATGAAAATCAACAAATGTCCCTGGTTGGTTATGATATGAGATTATGTTTAAAACTTTCGGGGGACCTTCGGGACGTTCCAGGAACGTCCTTGGTTGGTTATGATACATCATTACCGGGGGGGGGGGGGGGGGGGGGGGGGGGGGGATGGTGTATCATAACCAACCAAGGACGTTCATCATATTCATCAACCAACCAAGGACGTTTATCATATTCTCATGTAGGCCTGCATGTAAACCTATTTTAAAAGAAATTCCTGGATTAAAATAATGCATCATGACAGTTTGCATTATTCAAAATGGTTATTTCACACCAGGGGCGGACTGGCCATCGGGGATACCGGGGGAAAATACCAGCCCACTTCCATCACTTACCGGTCCTCCCTCTGACATCGCCGGCAGCTCCAACTAAGTTATTTTCCATTTTACACAGCTTGAACACATGTAATTTGCTCTACGACCGTCTAAAATCACTGACTGAGTTTTATACTCCTCCTCAAGATTCAAGAATCAAGATTTTATTATTTGTCACACACGATTGCACGTCAACGCTTTAAGTTGAGCAGACGGATGGCCTGGAGGAAGAAACTCCTCCTCATCCTCTCCGTGTTGGCTTTCAGGTAGCGGATCCTCCGGCCTGACGGCAGCAGGGAGAAGACTGAAGATCCAGGGAGAAGACTGAGGATCCAGGTTGGTTGGGCTATTTGAGGATCTTCTCAGCCCTCAACCTGCATCTTTTCTGGTAGAAGTCCTGCAGGTCGAAGAGGGTGGTCCTGATGGCCCGCTCGGCTGAACGGACCACCCTTTACAGGGCTGAGAATTCCTGCTTGGTGCAGCTGCCCATCCAGGTAGTGATACTCCCACTCAAGATAATCTCGATGGTGCAGGTGTGAAAGTTCCTGAGCACCTTGAAGGGGAGCTTAAAGTCTCTCAAGCGTCTGAGGTGGAGGAGACGCTGCCTGGCCTTCTTCACAGTTCTCTGGATGTGAAGTGACCAAGACAGGTTCTGTGTGATGGTCACACCAAGGTATTTAAAGCTGTCCACTCTCTTCACTTCAGACCTGTTGATCCATAGTGGGCGGATATCAACCTGCTGTTTCCTCCTGAAGTCCACAACCAGTTATTTGTTATTTCAACGTTCAGCAGGAGGTTATTTCCCGACACCAGCTCTCCAGGTGAAGGACCTCTATCCTGTAGGCTTCTTCGTTCCTGACGGAGATCAACCCCACAATTGCTGTGTCGTCGGCAAACTTGATGATGGTGTTATTTACAGATGTTGACACACAGTCATGGGTGTACAGTGAGTACAGCAGAGGGCTCAGCACACAGCCTTGAGGGGATCCGGTGTTGAAGGTGACAGAGGATGATGTGTGGGTGCCCATGCAGAAGACTTGTTGTCTGCCGGTTTGGAGGCTGTGAACCTACACCGGTGGGAGTTCAAACCAAGGTCGCACAGCTTAGTGACCAGCCTGGAAAGGACTATGGTGTTGAAAGCTGAGCTATAATCAATGAACAGTATTCTCACATAGTTCCCTTTCCCAATGTTCACGTGAGAGAGTGTTTTGTGAAGCACGAAGGCTATTGCATTGTCTGTAAATCTGTCTGGGCGGTTTGCAAATTGCAGCGGATCCAGGGTGACAGGTAGGGAGGAGGTGATCAAAGTTTTGACCAATTTCTCAAAACATTTCATCACCACAGATGTGAGGGCAATGGGATGTCATTCAGGTACAGGGTTGAGCTTTTTTTAGGACAGGGACCACAACAGATTTTTTAAAGCAGATGGGAATCACACATTGAGAGAGGGAGAGGTTGAATATTAATGTCAACACAGGAGCTAACTGTGCAGCGCAGGTTTTAAGGACGCGCCGCACAGTTAGCTCCTGGCGAGCTGTATTCTAACTCATGGTGCCTAATTTTCGAGAATTTTCTGAAGTGTCTTCTGAAATGTGTTCTTACGGTTCAACGTAAGAAAATATATATATGATGTAATTTCTTTGTAATCATCCAAAATAATGTTAAGTGTATGGGTATCGACCAATCAGGCCACTGATACGTGCGATGCATTGAGTGGGCAACTCGCCGTGTATTGAGAGGGTGGGTCTGACAGTAAGTCCCGGGCCACCTTTTTCCCCCAGTCTGCCCCTGCTTCAGATTACTGATTATTATATATTAAACTTAGGTTTCCTTGATGTCCTAAAACCCAACATCAAAATGGTGCCCCGCTTACTAAATACTTGATTATAAATTAAGTATTTATATTTTTCATTGAGTAAACCATGCTAAACCTGTATGTTTGTTATGATGTGTTGGAACACTGTGTTTTTGTAGCCTACCAGGAATGATAACACATTTGCAAGTCAAAACGCCAGTGCTCTACTGTGAATTCAAATGTGCCACACAAAACCTAGGCCTAGCTTTGTAACAAAGGAATTTGCATTTGTAACGGATAACAAGCTGCTGGAAGCCTTCAAAGATATGTAGAGTCTGAAACTCTAGACTTTTGTTTTGTTTTTGCTTTTGGGTAAAATAAAAAGTGAAACCACTCTCCTTAGAGAGCCCGGGATAGCTTTACCAGTGTCTACCAGTTTAGTTAGTATGCAGCATCGCATATATCCCACACCTCCCCTTGTCAGTTTCTCTCGTCTGGTGGATTCACCTGCTGCTGCAGTCATAAGAAATAATCATAATAATTCATAATAATAATCATAATAAATAATAGTCATAATAAATCATTGATTGGTTGCACAGTGTAAAGAACTGATGTCCACTCCCTAATTTGTTAAGTGCAAAGTTCTCTAACATAGGCAGGCAGCTAATCAAACTGATCACTTTCAAATAAAGTCTAATGGAAATTGTTATATAAGTAATAGTTCATTTCTGTTCATTTCACCTTTTGTGCTATTAGAGTGTCTAGTTAGCTGTTGAGAAAGTTGGAATCTTGTGAGCTGTAACTGTATGTGTTGATAATATGAACAAAAGCCTGTTGTGTGCAGGTGGCCTTAGCGCTATCTTCGTGTAGCCTATAAATTGCCTGTCCTTTTGAGAGCTCATCAGATGCTGACAGACTACCCTATGTAGCTACTCTGTGTGCGTCTATTCCTTTCTGCAGAAAGCTTTATTTAATAAGTGCTTTTACCAAAAATATTTCAACAGCTTTGGGTGTATCCATTCTCTGATTTCCACCACAGCAGCCCACACATTACAAGCAAGGAATAGGGTTACAAACTACAGGAAGCTTTTGAGAAAGGTAAGCATTTTTTATCAGTTTAACCTTTGTGTGGTATTCGGAGCTGTGGGTCTGATTTCATTTTTCAAAAAGAAAAATGATCAAATTTCGAATTTAGCTTGAAACCGGGAACTGTGCAAAGTAGCAATTGTTCAGGTGTCTCAGTAGTGATGGGTCTTTCGTGAATTTGGCTTATATTCGGCTTATAGGTGAACGTCGGGAGCTGGCTTGCATATCTGAGCCGACAAAAATAATAATAATTGCCTATAGATATTAAATGATTATGTTTCAGGCTATTTTAAATAATTGACTAATTCAAAGAACAAAAAATAATATTATAAATAATAATAATATTATTTATAATATTAATAATTTTATAATATTACTCTGTTCCTGTCAATCATACATGTGGTGTCAACCAATTATACTGCATGAGGGAGGGCCGAGCCAACTCACATACACATAGTCAGACGAGTAGTCAAACCTCGGAGAGGGCCATAATAAATCAATGCATTTTTAAAGACATTGTGGTAAGGTAGAGTATGATTTCATTTAATAATTTAATTTGGGTTCCTCCGGTAGGAAGGAGCCTATTGTATTTGTTAGTTTTATTATTATTATTATTAATCTTCTTCTCCTTGCGCCACAATAACTCAGCATGTTATTGGTAACACATTTTCTAATTTGGCACATTGATACTACATCCGAGTGGGTACCCCCACACCAAATATGGGACACCTTTGACTGTAGGGGGCACCACAGGCCACGCCCTAAAGTCCGATTTTCAAAGTGATGGCATTTCCACCCCATTGCTCCAATTCTTCTAAAACTTGGTGTACATGCCTCATTTCTCATGGGGAAATAAAAAGCCTCAAGGACCCATAAGGTCCGCCATGATGGATTTTCCTGTACAGTGAATACTTGGGGAATTTTTAAAATGCTTCTTTTAAACCAAAGGTCCAATTGACTTGAAATTATGTACAGATGTGTAGAATTGATGTCTTTATTTAGGGTGACATGGAATAAGAAATGCAATGGCTGAAAGGGGTGTATTTATGTAAATATCCACATTGCCACAATATCTTTGTGTTAATAAATTGAATATCATTCTGACTGATGGTTTTTTAAACCTAATAGAGATCAAGATGACATCACTTTGAAGTACCATAAACGATTTCACCTTGGTATGTCAAAATATGATTGAACTAGAGCTGTTTCAACTTTAGCTCTATCTAACAACACTTACCACAGGAGAAAGAGCGTACTTTTTTATACAGTTACTGAACATGACAATATTCAACACTGAGAATAGCTCAATGGGGTGGGACGGTTACCTGTAAAGTATAAGGTCGTAGGTTTAAATCCAGTCACAGTGTTTGAGCCTGTCTTCAAATGGAATCTGTTTAGTTAAACAGGATGACATCGTTCTGAAGTACCATGCGCAATTTCACCTTGATATGTCAAAAGATCATTGAATTACAGCTGTTTAAACTTTGGCCGAAACGAACAATCCATGCTACAGGAGAAACGGCTTCATTTTTTTATACAGTAACTGACCACAATCTCATTTTTGAGGGTAGGTCAATGGGTTGAAACGGTGTCCTGTAAATTGCAAGGTCACAGGTTCGAATCCAGGCACAGTCTTTAGGCCTGTCATAATTTTGATTACTTGTTTAGTTAAACAAGCAGGCATCATTCTGAAACACCATGCGCAATTTTATGCAATTTCACCTTGAAATGTCGGCCGTTTCTTAACCTTTGTCCCAAAGCTGACCAAAAACCAATACTCATATCTCGCAGTCGGAGCACAAATAATCAGCGTCAGCACCCTTGGGTACCCAGCATACAGTGCGGCATTTCAAAAAATGCAAAGACTCGTAAAAATAGTTTGGTTACAACAGCCGTGCTAGGGATTTCAGTTGTTGTGTTTGTTCAGTTCGATGTTTGTAATGTTATTGTTTGTTAGTTAATATAATCTTGTTGGTCACCCTGATTGTGCATGTTGTGTAGTTTAATCGGACTCGCAAGCAGTTGAACATGAGCTAAGTTCAGCCTTGTTGCCTACATGACTAATGTTGGTTGTGTGTTGACTGATATTCTGGAAACAGATCTACTTTAAAAGTTTTAATATCTTATTAGGAGTTAATACTCTGCCCTTTCTATTCATTAAATCTCAGCAGTTGGTGTGTAGCAGAGAAGCTAGAGATTTACTTGTAACCTTATGCTCATGAGTTCAAATCCCCATTCAGCCTATTGTTGTTGGGCAAACATGAAGTTGTTTTGCTATCTTGTTGTCCAAGTCTCAATCTTCTACAGTGTACATGTTGATAATATTTTGCGGAGGAACCCGCATCGCTGTTTGCAGCTATATTTAGAATTGTTTTCACACCTATTATAGTCAAAGTCATAGTGAAAACATGTATTTTCTAAACAGTCGTTTGGGAGCCAAAAGAGCCGTCTCTTTTCAGTGAGCTGAGTCAAAAGTCGAACTTTGTCTGGGGCGCCAAATGAGCTAGGACAGCCACTGGGGCACAGCCCTTAGAAGCGCAGCACAGACATCGGTCCGGTCACTCATCAGCCCGTCGTGAGTCCTTCACCGATGGTTCGACGTGTCACTCTTGTCATGGAACCCTTGCGGATAGTCCCGTTGGTTACTCGTGAACATCAGGTGGAATCGCGAAGATAAGGTGTACGTGGCAACAGATGGACGGAGAAAAGAAAGCTAAACCGCTGACTCCATACTACATTCCTCTTTCCCTCCTTGTCTACTTCCCTTCCCTCTTTCTACCTTCACTAATTAGCAACAGGTGTGTCAAAACACTCTTTCTCTCCCCTTCCACCCCATGACATGACCTGCATAGGCTCAGTACTGAGCAGTGTCCTCAGTGGAGGTTGAACAAATAGTTTTGAGAATTTCAATTGCAATTTGAGAAATGTAGGTGCTGAAGCAACTGAGAAAAACTGCAGCTGCCTAACAGGCACTATCTATAATTCCAGGACTCTCTGTTTGTGTGTCACAGATATCTTCATTGTCGAATGCAACACGGGGACTGTGCAGTAGTAAATATATAATTCCATAACCCTAGTCTTTCATTTTTATTCTAGGTTTTACTCACCGTACAGTACAGACATGGAGACAGTGGTGTTGTTTATTCTGCTGTCAGGTTTGTACTTTCAGTTGAACATTTGATAGCTTCGTGACTATGCTTGAAGCAGCAGACTTTTTTATCTCAATATTTGTCAATGTCACATCATTATACGTTCGTATTATTTAAAGAAACCATAGGGATCTAAATGGATATAGGCATACCAAACAAACACAAATACTGCTAATATAAATAAAAACGTTATGGATGACTTCAACTATAGTCTATTGGTTTCCTGTGTGGTGATTCTCCTCAGGATGCACCATGTTTGCACCCGGCCTCTGCAGAGAGTATTACTTTGTCATGGCAAAGAAGATCTGGCCTGAAGCACAGAGTTACTGTAGGACATACTACACAGACCTGGCCACCATAGACAGCCTTGAGGACATGACCAGGCTTACAGCCACAGTCAGCCCTGGTTTCACTGACAAGGCATGGATTGGACTGTACGATGACCTGAACAGCTTTAAGTGGTCTATAATAGAACCCGGGTTCTACGGTACTGGGGAGACACAGTTTAGGAACTGGCGATCAGACCCAAGAGAACCAAATGATAATGGTGGGAATGAGCTATGTGTGGAAATCCTACTAAACGGCAAGTGGAATGACATGCCTTGTCAGAGCTTATGCCAATTTGTCTGCTATGACAGTAAGTTATCCACTTAAGTTAATATTCAGTTTACCAGATAGCTTACTTTATGAAAATGTTTAAATGAAATATATATATGATGTAACAATATGTAGAATACATAATAAGGACAAATTATTAATAATATTAATAATAGAAAATCAGGTTTTAGTTTTCACTAGATTTGCTTTAACATTTTGATGATTGTTTTCAGGAAGAAAAAACGCCAGTCAGTCCTATGTGTTGGTTGAGCAACGAAAGTCATTTACTGAAGCCCAGAGTTATTGCAGACAGTTTTACACAGACCTGGTCAGTGTGAGGAATGAGACAGAGAACCAGCAGGTTGTAAAGGTTCTAGCTGGTGGTTCCACGTGGATCGGACTGTACAGATCCAAGGTCTGGTCAGATGGAAGCAACTCATCTTTTCTTTACTGGAAAAAACAGCCAAATTTGACAGGAGCAAGCTGCACCACAGTTGATTTCAGTGTGTCAGGCCAATGGACTGATGAGGGCTGTTCACTGGCCCAATCGTTCTTCTGCTACAGTGGTGAGTTGACATGTTTTATTGGTTTAACTGTCAAGAAGGTAGGTCTGTCATAGACTGTCGATTATCTACTTTTTGCAGCACTGACAACAACAAATGTAGCCCGTACAA
The DNA here is from genome assembly GCF_021917145.1 of Hypomesus transpacificus. Taxonomy (NCBI): domain Eukaryota; kingdom Metazoa; phylum Chordata; class Actinopteri; order Osmeriformes; family Osmeridae; genus Hypomesus; species Hypomesus transpacificus. The sequence goes on from NC_061079.1 coordinate 2,262,504, forward strand.
CTGAACCGACAACCACTCCGCAAACCGCAATGGAACACACAACTTGTGTTGGGACCACAAGTGGTGGGTAACATCAAAGAATGATTATTCCCTCTAAATAGTTGAAAACATGCTTATTTTTTAAGTAATCATTTATACTTTTGTCTTTCAAAAAGTACTGTCTTCTTCTGGTACACAAACAATACCCTCCACTACCCAACAACAAACAACACCCTTTCCTAAAACAAACACAATACTTCCTGACCCAAACACAAGCAAAGGTCCTAGTGAGTACAAAATTGCTGAATGTTAAATCTCTTGCCTTTTTCTTATTATTCGTAATCACATTAGCTATTTTCATAGAATTCAAAGATGCATATGGAGTGAATATGTTCTCATATTTTGTATCCACAGAATATGTAGCTGGATTTACAATGAGATTATCCTCTCAGACAACACTAACAGAAGCCTATATCAAAGACGTGGTCTTACAGCAGGTCAGTGTCTCTGTCATTGTTATACCAGACTTTGTCAAATTAACAAGGATAATTAAACAGCATACAGTACAGCTAACAGCTTGCTCCTACTCAGGGTAAGTCAATGAAATGGTTTACACTCATTCCTCATTAATAAATGACTTTGAACTGCAAATTGCTATCTTTGCAGACAATTAGCTAGTGGTCAGTAGCTCTTCTAAGACAACCCAATATCAATCTCGGCAGAGACAAGTGAGGGTGAAAAGGCACTGCTATCTCCATGGTGATGGTATCTGTTTGTCTTTTAGATCCAGGATGAGCTGATCAGACGAGGGCTCCCAGGGGTCATCATTCTCCGTCTCAGGAACGTTCAAGAGATTAAACCCTGAGGACACTGAGGCTGAAGGCTGTGAACTCTATAAAAAATACTATTGAGACTGTTCAAACATCATTTTTGATGTTTTTATATTCATATTTTTTTATGCCTTAATCAGTTACTTGGAATCTTACTAGAATTATCTGTAGTCAGAGTAGGCCAATGTAAAAATTGCATTTGTTTTTTGTAGTACAGTTCCGGGAAATGTGCTCACCTTTTTATCCAAATGTGACTGGATTAAATATTTATCAAGTCGTTGAAGGTTACATGATAATTTAGGTGATGCTAGTTTAACTGGCATGTTTATATCAAATGTTTTAAATCTTAATCCAGATTGCAGCATTACAGATTGTTGTTTGATCATTTTAGTCAAATATTGTAGCCACTAATCAGTTAAATATTAAGAGGCTGTGATTAGACATTTGTGTTAATGGTGAGATTCAAGACCAATTAAAGGTTGAGAATTATGACTTTTTAAGTAAATTTTGTTGATTAAGTAAGGGATAATGCCCGACGAGGTGTCCAATATCACCTGATAATGGACGATGCGGAGGCGTGAACCGTCGGACGCGCAGCTGAGGACGGTTGCTTCCGCGGAGTCCATTATCAGGTGATATTGGACACCTCGAAGGGCATTATCCCGCTTATACCATTGTCACTTGCCAACGATTTTTTTTACAAACATTAATTTATGTTTTCAGGCGTTTTGCAATAGAAATCTAACGTTTTTTTAACGTTAGCCAACTCTGATATTTTATAGTCCCCTCAGCTAATAGAACCAACACCGTCTTTCCCTTGGCTGAGCTATTAGCCCGAAAGCTAACGTTATGCTAGCAAGATTCAGAGGCAATAACATTGTGTACGGTTGACAAACAGTAAATATAATTTTACAGTATGTTTGACAATAAGATTTGCTAGCTAACCAGCCATGTCACTGTCCCAAAATCAATATCAAGATTTTCGCGAACAATATCGGCCATATACTAGTACTGGGCTACAGTATTGCTGCAGCCTGTGGAGCGAGTTGAATAGCAAAATGGATGTGAGATGACCGCATCAAAGTTGACATATCCAAACAGTGATTATAATTTGACAGTATGTTTAACAACAAGACTAGCCAACTATCGAGCCATGTCATTGTCCCCCCAAAAATCACGATTTTTGAGAAGAAAATAATCGGCCATGTGCATTGCTGCTGTAGGCTACTGTCGTGTTGGCCCCAGCCTGTCTGAAGTAGATTGACTAGCGAGGTGAATAGCGAATGGGATGTGAGATGAGCGGTTGCGTGACACTGACACTACATTCAGAAAATAAACATTTTTCAAATAGGTTAAAATAAATATTGTAGTCACTCATTGTTGTAAATACTAGTTGTTAAAGTTTTTCAAAATTGTAAATGGAGGCTTTGACTCCGTCACTGTTGTTATGTTTACTTATTTCAGATATTTTGTACAGGCTCCCGTGTAGCCAGCGGAATAATTTAGAACGGTGAAAAGACAGTTTTGCTGCAATGACGCAGTAGATAACGGACACCCCTGCAGCCAATCAGAATTGAGCATTCACCCAGACCATGGTATAATCACATAGCCTGGCTGCCAGCCCAACTTCTCCCCGCCCAAAAATACATTTGGTCGGGAAGTTGGGTCTGGACGGTCTCGTATTGGGGACCAACTACAGAAAACCAGAATCTGGGCGAACCAATGAAATTGCCAGGGCGGGCTTTATACGATGATGGACAGATGATCAACAGTAACGTAATCACCCACGTCACAAAAGAGCGCTTAAGTTGATTTCGTTTTGAAAAAACATGGCTACCGCTGGAGATCTGGGATGTTATAATTCTGCCATCGAGTCTGTTTTAGAAGACATCAACAGCGCATTAATTTTGAAAGAGGAACAGAGAGACGCAATCAAGGCATTTGTCGATGGAAAATATGTTTTTGCCCTCCTTCCTACGGGATTCGGTAAAAGTTTAATTTATCAGCTGGCCCCGATGGTCGCGAAGAAGATGGGACACAATGAAAACCCAGTGGCCATTGTGGTTTCTCCTTTTCTTTTGTGGAGTTGTAATCCTAAACGGAGAACATGTTCGTATATGCATTACCCTTTATTGTTTCGCTCAAAAAGGTTGACCGTGTGAACAAGTACTCCCCCTACCCTTAAATTAATTTTACAACACTGGCAAAAATCGTTTTTATTCATTCTTCAAGCATACTTAAAGTCTGCTTGCAGTTTAGTTCTGTTGATAACAACTATGCGGCGCTTAACATACGTCGCATACTCTGTTGCTCTGATTGGTTGTAGATCTATCCAATTGAGCGAAGAGGCATTTGTTTTCCAGGCTCGTTTGAAACACGCCCCGTAGTCAAAGCCCAATGGAGAGTTCTCAGACTCATATTCTGACTAAAATTATGAGTATGACAACGTCAGGCTAATAATCACAGTTAATTCACCGTAAAATATAATTCCCACCATCATCATCATCGTTTCACAAAATCCAATATTGTGAGTAGGCTTACAGGAAGTAGTCGTACAAACAACTGGTAGGCCTACTGCCTCTCCCCTCGTACCCTTCTTTTTGTACTCATTTAGTAGTTTAGACTAAATAAAAAATAGCTGCCAGAATTAACATGAGTCTCAGAACTCTTGATTTTATTTTTTGGGTGTGTAAACGGCCAAATAGCTTAGTGAAACAACTCTCCTTAGACCCCCAAGGCCTGGTTTAGCCTAAAAACACACTTTATAGAACAGGCCCCCGTGGGGCTAACTCTGGAGAATGTTTACTAGCGTCTATACCAGTAGTAGGCCTAAGCATCCTGCACATCCTCTCGTCAGTCTCACCCGTAGGCAATGGCAAATTCACCTGCTGCTGTAGATCAATCAATTACAGCTGCCTGTCCGCCTTCAATGGCATGCCACTCAATAATAATATCCTAAGGACGATACGGACGTTGAGTCTTCCTATTAATTCATTCAACGCCGTTTCTTATTTTATCGTTCTGTAGCCTAATGTTTGTGGAGAATTCCTCGTTTTTTCAAGTAGCCTATCTAACATTTTACTTAGACTATGTTTGTGTAAATAGCACAGCCTAAAGAAGCTAAACCAAGTAGGCTATATGTGAATGGTTTAGGTGCAGGACACTTCACATATTTCCTTTAAACAGCCTAAATATACAGACGGGGAAATATACCAAGGAATATTTCTATAAATGTCCTGCATGTTACATTTGAGTTGTAGCACTTGATAACTCTGCTGCGGCCCCACACAGAGAGTAAACTCCGCTATAGCGTCCTCCCTTTAAACGCTGCCTGCCACGCCCCCAACATGATTACACCAAAGCTATTTGTGGAAAACATGACCCTGCGGGCCACACGAACGTTCACCTATTGTTTTGTGAGAGGTTCTGAGGGCAGGACCCGGATAAAAACGCGTTGTGTTGGACTACGTTCCTTATGAGCTTTCTAATCGCTGTACTTGTTTAGCAACGTGTGGGACTTGTTGCGCTGGTTCTATCCTCTTTGAATGCAGCTCCGCTCCCACTCTGGCGAGGTGCGTTATGTGACGATTTTGGAACAGAAGCCCTCAGCGGCAGGAAGAACATGTGGTATATTTGACACATTTAAAGAATGACAATAATGTATGATTGCAGAAATAATTTGGACATGTTAAACGACCCAAAGACCACTTGTGATAAGTAGCCTATGCAGGCGTGATGAGACCGAAGTTGGACGTATTCAGCAGATGAGGAAGTGTGTGACTTCGGGTTCTAACTTCTATGAGTCCTCCTTAACCTTGCCGTCTTCCCGTGGCCTTCCAAGCCCCCTTTGATAATCAAGCCTGCCTTTACGAAGCCCCGGCAGTGGAGGCGAGCCTCCGAACATGACCTCAGACAGCGGGAATGCAAGTCACTGCTGGTCTATTTCCCACGAGCTAATGTGGTCTCCTGTTTACTTTCTCTACATCTCTGTGCTCCTGTGGACTAAGCGCGTAGACGGACTGGCTGACTTCTCAAGTAGGCCTACGATGTGTTTTGATGCCTGATTGTGATATGATGGTAGATTATGTAGATAAGACAGTTACTGTAATGATGAGCATTATGCCAAAGATTATTCACATGGGTGATTGGATTAAGTAGCCTACATCGTAATTATGAAAATACAGATAATAAACGATATCTCCTATGTATTTTGTCACTCAGACTATCTATCAAGGATAATAACAAGCCACTCTACGCATGCTTGCGAAGGACATGCAGTTCGTCTTTTCTGTCCGCGTCACTCCACCATCTCCATCCAGTCTGCGTTCTACGGACGCGGCGACTCTGATTTCTGCTCCAGCGATCCCAGGGAAGGCGCGGACGCAGTTGCAGCAAATCACAACTGCTCGACTCTTACTGCATTGCAGGCGCGTCTTTTTAGTAGGGTTTGGTTGGTTGGGGGTGGTACAATGACTAGTGTTGTAACTTCGCTCTAACAGTGATTCATACAGACAGACGTACTGTAACACCTTAACCTGAGCATTAAATTAAATCCTGACTTCATTTTCAACCTCAAATTAATTCACAAATGGATTAATCAATTAATGATTAGGCTACACATATCCATTAGAGATGTGTGTGTTAGTGTTGGAGAATTTAGGCTATCAACCAGAGCAGCCAACTCAGATGAGGCAATCTGGCAACAACTCAATTGTCATTTGAATGTTTTGATAAAGTGTGTTTATCTGCCTGGTTCAGAAGGTGCTGTCAGAGTGTGAGGGCTTCAGATCCTGCCAGCTCCCAGTCAACCACCAGGTGTTTGGGAGAGACCCATGTCCAGAAATCCCCAAGTATCTCAGTATAACCTACATGTGCAAGCCCAGTGAGTACCTCAGACTCCTCCCAACCTCTCTCCTCTCTTCCTCTCTCTTTTCTGTTCTCATCGCTCTCTTCTCTCCTTTATCTGTGTTTTTTTCTCAAAGTAGCCTGTGGGCCTCACTGGGCTTGCATGAAGTGAAGAGCGAGAAAAAGAAAGTGCTCTCTCACTCATGCACACACTCATGCACACATTCACACACTAATTGTCTCTCTGCTCTGTTCAGCAGAACATAAGAGCCTGGTGGTGTGTGAAGAGGGCAGGCTGCTGTTGCGCTGTAAGCCCCCCAAGGTGCTCCTGGTCTATGCTGCCATCTTTGGGAGGGGGCGGGGCCAGCAGGACACATGCCCCACCCACCCAACTGAACCATCCCCTTTCGGTAAGTCACGTTCTCACTTTCACTTGTGTTTTTATTACACACACATTAACACAGCAATTTTGAGGACTCACAATTCAGTACTAAACCTAAAACTATCCCTAACCCCAACACACATTTTTTAACACTAACCGTAAGCCCCTTAATTAACCCATAGAAATAGCATTTGACGACCAACAAAATATCCTCACAAGTTACATTTTCCTGAGATTACTAGTTGAGGGACTTGAGGTCCTTACAATAAAAAGGTCAGTACACATATATACACCCCACACACATGCATGTACTGTTCATGAAAAAACTCACATACACCACACGCAAATCTTTTTGGGTGACAACACCCCCCCACACACATACACAGTTGGCTGAACGTGTGTCTCTGTGTGTGTTGTAGACTGTTTGAACCACGAGGCTGTGCATGCAGTGTCACGGGCCTGCCACAACACACAAAGGTGTGAGATGGCAGTCAACAACCAGACCTTCAGAGACCCGTGCTTTCCAGGAACCAGGAAGTACCTGATGGTACTCTACTCCTGTGGTACGACTCCTATGTTGGACATTTTATTTATTTTGCAGATGTTTATTGTGAGACAATATGCCACACAATAGTGCATATTGTGGAAAGCCAGAGTGTAAATACAGAACAACTGAGAAATAGAAAGTTGTTTTTTATTACTCTTAGAACAGATTATTGTTTGAAGAACAGATTATTTTATAACTTTAATAATTAAATTGACAGGAATGTTTTTACATATTTATATAGTGGAAGTAGAGACGGTCTTTGAAAGAGATTTAAAATTATAAATTAGAATGATACTTAGTGTGGTGCCTTGCAATGTCTGACCATAGAATTGTTGGTTGCAGTGCATGTTTGGGAGTTAAGGCAGTGTTAGTACTGTTATATTAGTGCCAACAACCCAGAGAGAAAAATTGAATTCTGGCTTTGCTTCTGGGGCCCTCAGCGGATTTCCTGTTCAACTTCCTACGATTGATCCGTATGCCAGGCTTTTGTGTAAAGTCATCGACTGACTTTGTTATGAGAATCGTCATTGGGGATTTGACTTGAGCTTAGTGCTGAAATGTGCTTTGATGGGCACAATCTGCTGCATTTATACACTAAACAATACCAGCTTTCCTGGATGCTGAGTTACCAAAGAGACCAGACAGCACATTGTGTTTGTGTGTGTTTGTCTGTGGACTAGTCCCCTTAAAAACTCATTATTAGAGGAACCCACAGAGGGGTGTGTACTTCTAGAAACACATAGCAAGTTTGGCTATTTGCAAATGGGTCCAGAACCTCTCAGTTCATTTTTGATGAAGGGTCAAAGGGCAGTAATGGTTAACGGGCACAGACCAAAATACCTCATGCAATTGGATAGACACCATACAACAAATCAGAGCCAGGAAACGTGATCTTGGTTGTTTGATAAAATGCCTCAAAGGCACTGTTGTATAGTCATCATATTAAACACAGAATTACATAAACAATTCTGATTGACCCAACCAGATTCTGTTTGGAAGGAAATATGTTTGAAGGGGAGGGTGGCCAGACTCCAGATGCATAAAAAATGCGTTAATGCATTAACAGTAAATTCAACATTGACTGGTAGATTGGTATGGTTCCCAGGCTACAGCCAGTTTCTTAATCCCTAAAATATACCTCCTCTCTCTTTCTGTCTTTACCCCCCTTTTCACTGCCCCTCCATCTCAATCTGTATCCCCCTTCCCTCTCTATACCCTCTCTCTCTACCCCACTACTCTGTCTACACCCTCCCTCTCTACACCCCCCCCCTCTCTACACCCCCTCCCTCTCCATCTCCCTTACTCTCTACCGTCACTCACATTCCACCCCCCTCCCTCTCTACCCCCATGCATCTATACCCCTCTCCCTCTCTATCCCCCTCCATCTATAACCCTGTCTCCCTCTCTATCCCCTTCCATCTCTACCCCCACCCCTGTCCTCCACCAGTCCCACAGACGTTGGTCAGAGAGACAGACCCAGACATTATCAGGATCACCTCACCTTCAGGAGCAGGGATCCAGGAGTGTAACAACCCATTTTTATCTACACTTGCACCACACTACACTGTGATATTTACACTTACTCCAGAAAAGGCCTTAATATCTACATTATTATCAAAATACACTGTGATATAATAACACCAAACTATACAGTGATATGTACACTAATATGGACTGGATCTACTCTGTGACAACAGTTGTTAACCTGTTGTTATCCTCTGACAGCCTCCCCTTCAGACCTGTCTACTTATCCCAAGGGCTCCAGACGACCAGACAACTCTGCTGTCATGATGAGCAACTCCCTCATGACTTATGGCTACATTAAAGGTACACACACATTCACACCAATACACACATGCTGGAAAGACGCACGTATCCAACTATTCAAGTTATAACATGTCCTACTGTCCTCCAGAGCACCCAGAGACTGCAGCGCTGCTCTTCACCTCCAGCGTGTGTGTGGGTCTGCTGCTCACCCTGCTCGCTGTGTCTGCCAGAGTCTCCTGCAGAGGGCGCTCTTGTAGAGACCAGAAGCACAAAGTCAAGACTCCCAGCCAGACACACAGCAGCGAGGAAGAGGACGAAACAGACTGCTCCTTGCTGTCAGACTCGGACAGGAAGCCGATGTACTGCTGGGAGGAGGTGGCTTATACCACTGAGGCAGCAGAGCAGTTGGAGAGGATAGAGAGGAGAGAGCTGGTCATCCAGGAGATCTGGATGAACGCCTACCTGAACGGAACGGCCATCTGAATGTGGTAACTTGGGATTCCTTGGCAACCTGACTGATATTCCCACATTCATCACTGCCATCCTGGTTCTGATGCTCTGGATCAAGGCATTTATGTGCAGAACAATTTGTGTGGGTGTTGTTTAGTTTGTTGAGGAAATGTTCCCCGGAACATGCATTGTCCCTTCTTCCCTTCATCTGTAACTTTTTCCATAACATTTTACCCTTGTCCTCCTCTCTGGAACGCTCATGGCGAGAACTCTAGAACACCACCTCCTCTTTGGATCCACCCAACTTCCTAGCGTTAAACAGTGTTGGGTTTCCACGACAAGTGTGCCAGAGGCCTGGACAAAGAGAGGAAAGGTGTAGCATCCTTCTCCGTGGGCCTGATCCAAACTCTGAGTCATTCATTCTTCTCTGCGGGCCTAGGGCCTGCATCTGAGTCACCCAACAAGTTCAGATTCAAAACCCTGAAGTGTAGTAACCTAGAACTCAATATAAGTTGTATGAACACCAGAAAACCCAGAAAAATGTATGGACTACATGCACAGTTTTGTTAGTTTATTGACATTGTTGTGAAATCAGTATAATGTTGTCTTCTGGGAATGGCTTAAATAAAGATGAGTAAGAACAGTGACCAGAAATGTAATGTACCAAAGTCATTTAGAGTCCGAGTATGGCTGTCCATTCTGTTAAGGCATTGGTAGCTGCACGCAGAAGGCTGTAGCACAATTGGATTCAGTGGTTATAGATCAACGCAGTAATGCTCCATTTGCTGTTGTTCATCTAGGGCCCCATTTGATGTTGGTGAGGCCCTGGAACTGTCTCTTTAAGGCCTGTCTGTCCGACCAATCAGAATTTAAGTGACTGTCATCTTCCGCCTCATCCAGTTTCTACAACAGAACGAGAACCAAACAAACATGTTTAATGTGTGCAACATACAAACAACACACAAATGAACAGTCAATAGTGAAATGGAAGACTTGGGTAAACTGTGGTATTTAATTTACTAATGCACAGTGCCCATGATGCAGTTGGTGATTAAGATGCCAGTGACACACACACATATTAGTTGAACTAGAGATAAGGCACAGTGTCCGTGATAAAATTGTTATAGATAAATAGTGCAGTGCCTGTGATGCAGCTGGTGACGACAGTTTACCTGTTCCTGTCGCTATATCCACGCCTAAAGAAACCGACCAAGGAGGCTTAAGGGGTAGGAATAATGCCCATGTCTATGATACACGCTGGTGATTATTAATGTCATAGTTGATTTGGTGTTGAGAGTTTTGTGAACATTTGCAATGACGTGCAGGCAGTTTTGACATCAGTAAACACAAATGTATGTAAGAAATGTAAGGGGGATAGTGAGGGCGAGGGGTGGAGAGGGAGGGGGGATAGAGAGGGAGGGGATGGAGAGAGGGGGGGGTGCAGAGTGAGGTGGGTGGAGAGTGAGGGGGGATAGAGATGGAGGGGCAGTGAAAAGGGGGGTGAAGACAGAAAGAGAGAGGAGGTATATTTTAGGGATTAAGAAACTGGCTATAGCCTGGGAACCATACCAATCCGCCAGTTAATGTTTTATGTACTGTTAATGATGATCTCACATCTTCACTGATCTATACTGAGTATCCGCTTTATATTGTCGTTGTGTTAGCTAGCCAGCATTTCCTCCATATAAGAAACCCTTTGAAAGCATTCTGATTCAATGTTATGCCAACAGTCGGCACTGCAAAATAATTGTAGCTAATAACCATCCAGCTATACCTACTGAAATAAACCATCCATTTAAAATATCTTTAATACTTTTTCTAAGTTCGGTAGTCAGTATTTCATCATTAAAATTGTCTGATTTTCTGTATTGCACTGACATGAATAATGCCTGTTTCCGGCTTGCTATATCCATATTGTTTTGGCTCGCGAAACTAGCTTAGTGCAGCTCAGTTAACTGTGTGGGTCCTGGAGTGTGTCATGGTGAGGCAGAAAGGGGATGACTAGAGGACCAATCAGATTGAATTGGCTGGGACCAATCAGACTGAAGTGGCTGGGACCAATCAGACTGAAGTGGCTGGGACCAATCAGACTGAAGTGGCTGGGACCAATCAGACTGAAGTGGCTGGGACCAATCAGACTGAAGTGGCTGGGACCAATCAGACTGAAGTGGCTGGGACCAATCAGACTGAAGTGGCTGGGTTCCCATGCACAGGCACATGAAATATGGGGATTGTTTTTTTTAATGTCGAAATGCTGATCTTAATAACGTCAATCGCGGGACTGCACTCCTTTGAATTATTAAAAGCACACTTTCGGAATGTTGAACTTTGCAGAGTGCCCGGTTCTCCTGATAATCATGGGAATCAAATGCAGACATTCAAACAGAGATTCCTGGCATTATAAGAGAGATGTAAATGTTTGAGTGTTTTAGTATAAAGTCTAATGTTGAATAGCAAATGAAGGTCGAGAATATGGTCTGTCACGACAGGAACTCACCTTGAGTTCTTCCTGTCTGCGGTAGTAGTGCATCATCATCTGCTTCTGCTGCTCCTCGCTGACCAGAGGCTCCCTCGCCGGCGCCCCCTGGCCTCTCTGGAGGGAACAGCAGGACATGAGCTCACAGGTCAGCGGACAATGAGAGGGTTCACTTTCCACTGCGTCAAGGTTTCACAATGCGATCAGATTGAATTTAAATTAAATACGTCCCATCTCACTTTAAATCGATTCAATGCTTCTACATTTTAGTCAAAACAATTTCAATCACATTTGGATTCAAATGAGGAGAAGCTGTTTTTTTAGGGATATGTGGTCCAGACAGGAGAAGGTGGTGGAGGCCTCACCTTTTGGATCTTGACTACAATCTTGGTCTTGTCGTTTTTGCCGAGGTATTCCAGCAGCTTCTTGCCCCTCTGCAGCTCCTTGGCTGCCCACCACAGCTGGCACTCCTCCTCTGGAATCACTTGGAGGGAGGCCTGGGGGGAGAGGGAGAGAGGGAAGGGAAAGTGAATGAAAGAGAGAGGAGGCAGACACAGAGAAATCAATGTAAAACTACATTTTTTTACGATTGCTTAGATGCATTGGTGAAAGCTGAAGCCATGTTTTCAAAACTCTTCTCAGTCAGCAAAACAGAGTGTACGTGGACTAAACTGTGACTCATTTGTCATTGCATTCACACAAAATGCATTCAATGACCGCATTTTCCAAAATCCATGAACTATTGCAAATGTTGTGCATTTCTGCAGTAACCAGACAGAAATTTCTTTTAAAAAGCAATATATTTACTTAATATATAATTTAACAATATTGAATCATTTGAAAACAGCTGATTGTAATTTCTGCAGTTTTTTGTCTCATAAACAAACAGATAAAAGGGTAACTGCAGACTGTGTGAAGAGTTTAAAAAAAGTATAGGATAGGGAGTCAGGTGGCTGAGCAGTTAGGGAATCGGGCTAGCACTCAGAAGGTTGCCAGTTCAATTCCCAACTGTACTAAATTACGTTGTGTCCTTGGGCAAGACACTTCACCCTACTTGCCTCGGGGAATGTCCCTGTACTTACTGTAAGTCGCTCTGGATAAGAGCGTCTGCTAAATGACGTAATGTAATGTAAATGTAAAAAGTGGCTTGAGTTTTGACCAATGCATGTAAGCAACCGAAAGAAAACTTGTGTGGTTAGAAACAGATGGTGTGTGATCCAGAACACAGTTCTTAAAGGTCCAGGCACTACCCCGCCCCTCCCCCATTGAGGAAACACATGTACACATGAAAGCACGGGCAGTCAATCAATACAATTTACATTGCATGGGACATTAGGATATTCATTTCCATAATAGTGTTTTTTAGTCACCTGCGTTCCAGAAAGGTCTTCCTGGTTCTCAAACTCCATCCTGATTGGATCATGGGGGGGCAAGCCCATTGGATACACGATCATGACCGCACCCCTTAACTGGTCCAGGGCCTCCTTCACCATCTCCATAGTAACGCATACATTAGCCTGGGCTTGTTTCTTGATAAACAACAAAGACGAACACAAAAAGATGAAAAGCAGGAAAAAAAGAAAAAACAACCCGACCCATTTCTCTGTTTCAGGTTGTGAGTTGACTAGTCTTAATCACAAGAGAAACACAAGATAGTTTACAGTAACATCTTACTCACTTTTGAGATGAGTGCCTTGGCCTCTTCCATCGTTTTAGTTAGCACCTCTTTCATCTTGTCATTGGGCGCTAGTCGGAGAAACAGTTTTAGGATAGTTGAATGTCAAGTGTACAGTGTGCTTCGATGCAAACTCAGTCAACTATCACTATTACTCTTCGATAGCGATGTGTAAAGTGAGTGAACACGTTTGTGTATGTAGCTATCCATGCATGCGCTTCAAGCGTTCGTCTGGTTCCCACCATGCCCGTTCCTCCTCCCGATTTCGTCCTTCTTGAAAACCGCTCCGCCGCTGGGCACACACCTCTCCTCCCACTCGTCCTTCAGTTTCAGGTCCACCAACTGTTCGTCAGTCAGCCCCTGCATGTTGGGCGGCAGAGTGGTTCCGTGATCAGCTAGCTCTGATATTTCTGGGGAAGATAATAATGGATTTAGATAGGTATAGCACTAAGTTAGCTTGTGAGTCGCTGCGACGTTGTTGCGAGTTAATGATGAGTAAACAATCATATTTAGTTCAGGCTTCAGTCACCTACCCGAGCATATCCTGTCGACTTTCAGTCTCCCGTTGTAGATAGCAGCAACCTGCTGGATGACCGTTTCTACCGGGACATCCACGGTCGTGTTAAACAGAAACTGGCTCTCATCACCGTGCTTCACGTGCATCTGGACCATTTTTTCTGAGAAGTAATAGAACAACAACGAATGAATGCTACTTTAGTTACTTAGTGCTAGCTAAATACGTCTCGTAAAACCTGACAGGTTAACTGAGCAACGTTCTTATGACGCTTTTAGTTAAGTTCCACGCAATTTTATGAACAAGCAAGTGTTACTTCAGACGGGTAGAAAATGAGACCAACTACTCTAGTTAGCTACTGGACCTCTGAAAGTCCTGGAAAAAAAACGTTACCATAGCAACATCAAACACAGCATATTTTTTTCCAAGAGACTAGCTAGCCTCCTGACTGTCTGGTAGTGGTTACAGTAACAATTCCAACTATTTATTTAAATCACAGCAACATAAGACAAACCAGGCTATGATAAGATTATATTGCTTAAAAGACTGTAGTTACCTAGGCTCGTATTGTGAGAATGTGAGACAGCAACCCTCCAAATGTTGACTTCTTGAATCACATTGACTTCCTGGATGCGTGGACACGTGCTACGCAGTGCACGACGTACGTTAGCAATTACGTGCGTGTGAACATTTTAGAAGTTACGGCATGACTAAAACGTTAGTGTGAACGAATCCCCTTCAGCAGCTTCGAAGCTAGAATGTAATCTCTGAAGTGAGTTTCAGAAGGATGATGACCATCCATAATATCTCCACCAGCAGAGCTACTATAGCCGTTGTCTGCAGATTAAGGCACTGGATATGGGGTCATTTCAGGTTAGTCCAAGTATCCCTCTTTCTGACGTGGCTGATTTGGACATCTCGAGACTGTTCAATGAAAGTACGATACAGAAATTAATAAAAACGTTGTTCATTCGTTCGTAACTAAAATTGCCGAGGAGATACTGGGCAAATTACATATTTGTAAATTAGGTGTACTGTTGCACTTCGTTGTCCCCATCGATACGATTTTCACTTTGCTTCCATGTGGCCTTTAGGCTACTACATTGCTAATCTAACAAGTATTCTCAAGAAACTGAGTTTGAGCAGTACAGTAGAATACATTCCTCAACAACGGGGGGCCGGGGGTTGATGGCGCAAATTGGGGGACCTAGGAGGAGGTATGTAGCCTAGCAGTAATGCTAGTGCCTATAAGTGCTAAGTCTCAAAAAAAGACGATGTAGAGATTTAGATAAGAGTAGTCAAAGTTTAACTTTATTGTCATGTGTATTAAAAATACAGATGTGCTCAGGCTTTCATTAGGGTAACACTGACGTCATCCCTGAAAGACAACAAAACCATCAAAAACCTTTATAGATGTGTAGGCTATGCATTATATACATTACATACATATTCATAGATATTACATACATACAGTACACGATAACGTCACGTAACATAATGGCAAATTCAAATGAGTGCGTCAGCTGTTCAGCAAACTGACTGCCTGTGGAAAGACAGTGGCACCTAAATGCACTTAAGTGTTGTAATGTAATGCTTTAGTGTACTACATATTATGTATATGAAGTATACATATAATATATGTAATATGTGTATACAGTGACGGCAGGTGGTGATATTGGGTTAAAAAAGTGTAGACTATTCATTCATCAGTAGTTCACGCTGCAGTAAATGCAGAATTACATCCGAGATAAGTTGCAACAACAAAATTATATAGCCTACCTTGTTATTATAAGTGCTCTACAACAATAAGCTACGATATAACAAAGAAATAACAAAGGAAAAGATAACAAAGATAACAGGTGACAAAGTAAAGGATCCACCTGATCCAAAATTATTCTAACACCAGCCATCTCAACAATCACGTTCCCCACTCTATCACACATCGCTCCACTAGCACCTGACTTTCTATACCGCTGTAAAAAACAAAAATTGGTCAAAAAACAGCCTCTGTGGGCTGAATTAATTTAGCCCACATAGGCAACACATCATGAGAGCATGCCAGACATTTGTCATTCACAAGTCCCACTCTGTACAGTAGCACCCCGGCTGTCATTGGTCAAAAGTCAGTGGCCTTTGGGCTGAATTAATTTATCCCAAACTAGCAGCAAACCAAGGGGCCATGCCTCAAAATCTGTCACACACTAGGAAGATGAATGGTAGCTGATGCGTTTGGTTTTTTTTTTTTTTACAAAAAATGTCTCGACTTAATTGTAAAAGATAGAGAGGGCTTAGCCCTGTTAGCCCATTTATACCAGCCGCCCCATGTGTATAATGTATGTATGTAGTCTCTAGTGGTTTTTATGTTTTGGGGGGATGATGAGACTAACTGCTACAAACCTCATACCTATTGTACAAGATCATTGTAAGATCCTCCACCATAACACACCATTTAAGAAATGTTGTTTGACAGTGTTTGTTGCAACTCTCTCTGTTTCCCTCTCTCCCTACATCTCTCTACCTACATCTCTCTCCCTCATTATCTCTCCGTACATCTCTCCCTCACCCTGAATCCGTCTCTTTTCCTACAAATACCTCCTCTCTCTTTTTCCATCTCTATTATTAGCACCTACAGCACTGCATCAAAACAGAGCAGCAAAGGTGATGATACTTGTTGTGGCAATGACCCCACAGATGACCTCGGCCTGCCAGGGAGTCGGGTCAGGGCTCTAGAGGTCAAAGCCTGCCAGCTGGAGAAGCAGGTCAGAGACCTCACGGTAAGAAACACGCCTCTCACACAAACAGTTATGTAGTTTGTGGATGTGTAGACTGTCTGCTACGGATTCGTCAATGTTCTTTTTCAATGTCATGTTAGTTAAATGTGATTTTTAATAGCCATTTCTTTTAGTTTTCTGCTGTCTCTTAAAATGAAACATTTGCGTGTGTCACAGAACCCCATCACTGACTTGTAACGGCCATACGGCATTTAAACCAAACATCACATAAGCATTTAACATCTGTGTGGTTATTTTGTGTTGCAGGAGCAATACAACAAAGCCATGGCCGATTCTGACTTGGTCCGCAGAAGAACACAAAAGTTTGTTGAGGACGCCAAGTTGTTTGGTGAGGCCTGAGGGAAAAAGAGTTCATCCTGCACCAACAGTGTGACTTTGAGCTCTGGGATTTGTATAGTATTTGTCAGACAACTGACAGGGGAGCGAAGTAACACCAGGCAAGAAAAATGATTAGATCAAAGACACTGATATTGTCAGTTGCAAAGTTTCTCTGAGGTATGGTCAGTAAAACAAGCAGAGAAGGAAACAGATGTGTCAATCACAAATAAGGCAGTTCCATGTCAGCATTATCCTATTAGCTCTCTTCCTAGGAGGGAGTCAGAGGTAGGTCGAAAATACCCCTTGACCTAGCCCTCTCTCCAGAAATGTGCCCTAAATACCTCTTGACTTAAGCGCTCTCTCTCCAGCATGGCCGTAAAAAGCCTACTGTCTTCTGAATAATAACATGGTATCTTCCACCCCTCTCCCACAGGGATCCAGAGCTTTTGTCGGGACCTGGTGGATGTAGTTGACCTATTGGAGCAGACCACTAAAGAGGTACATGGAAGTCATGACCAATCCACTACCAGTAAGCAGGGGGATATGGGTCAGACTACTGCACACTCACAGGGGGGAAAAGATGAAGGCCAGAGCTTGGACCGTATCACTGCAGAAGCACGGGGAGAGGGCCTGGAGGTGGACCAGGACCAGACCGGTAGGGTGTCCAGGCAGCTGGCCCAAGTCCAGGCCAGGCTCCAAGAGGTCTTCTCCAAGCACGGCCTGGAAAAGATGCAGCCAATAGGGTCCAGGTATGACCCCTACCAGCACCAGATTGTCTGCCACACATCTGCCCACCAGGAGGTGGAGCCCTCCACCATCGCTTTGGTGAAGCAGGAAGGGTACATCCTCCATGGACGCACCATTCGCCACGCCCTTGTGGGTATCGCTGTGGCAACGCAGGGGAAGGGGTTGAAAGGTTCTGATTAGTGTTGAAAACTCCAGAACCAGAACACTCCTGAACCTGTTCTGGTACTTATGCCTTTAAACTTACATGTTCGGAATGTAAGTGTTACCCAAAAGATTATACGAAAGTGAAAATTCTGAAATACATATTTAGAATGTTTTCTACTCAACACAATGCACTTATTTGAAGGTGATTATATGCACTTTATATGTTTGGATCAACCTTTTCAGTTCTGTATTAATTAATCTTTGGCACTGATACCAATGTGACCTTCGTGTGGGTTATACCACTATGTGGAGTGGACAATAAAGATGTACATAGTATTATATGTATGGTTTCACTGTGTGTGTGTTTGTGCAAGTCAATAAACTATCCAAATGTCTGAGTTTTTGAATAAAGTTTTTTATATTCATAATAATAACAGTAAAGTGCAAAAGTCATATATAACAATAAATTCAGACAGTGTGACATATCAGGACAAATCAATTGTTAGGCAACAGTTAGTTTCACATTCCCAAAGAAAGCTGTATTTGACACAGCTGTCATGCTTTATCTACTTTCCTATTGGCTCTGCAGCTGCATTATTAAAAATAAGGTTTTAAATAGGAAATCTGTATTATAAAGTATTAGTTTGTGAATCAGAAAAGTTAAAATTGTTATCTACCATCAAGATCTAATATTCACTGTTTACTTTATAGTAACTTTCAGGTTAAATATCTTCTTTGTTACATAACAGCACAAAACTTATTCCAACATTCCTTGTCCCTTTGTTATCCTGACTCCGACATTTGCATGATGACCATACATATTCATATCCAACAGGCATATTCACATTTCCAACTAATCTCAGTCCAAGTCCACACATTACAGAGGCATTACAGGCTACTGAGGTCATTTCTAATTGCGGCACAGTCTCAACGGATTACAACCTGACACTACAACCTG
Source organism: Hypomesus transpacificus (assembly GCF_021917145.1). Classification (NCBI taxonomy): domain Eukaryota; kingdom Metazoa; phylum Chordata; class Actinopteri; order Osmeriformes; family Osmeridae; genus Hypomesus; species Hypomesus transpacificus. The sequence continues at coordinate 2,280,928 of NC_061079.1, forward strand.
ACAGTAACAACCAACACCATCAAACACTGAACCACGAAACAAGCCATTTAATAATTTATATACACTCATACATCCTGTACATGTTACCAGTCAGAGACAGAGAGTGTGCTGATGTAACAGGTTTGTGGTTATAATTGCTTCCCTCTCTTGCCCACTGCCGGGATCTAATCACTTAAAAACGTGACGACCACCTATAATAACACTGCATGTGCCAGCTACCCCACCAACCACCTAGCTTGTCGATGGTGCGGGTGGGATTTCAACTTGAGGAGCGAATTCAACCAATTACGTCTTCAGTCCTTCAGCAGGAGTGGTGTGGTTTATGCCTACATAACCCAGACAGACCAAGTCCAGACCAGGTCCAGACCTAAACTTACTGGGACTAGAGACTAGGGTAGAGGCTAGGGTAGACACTAGGGTAAATGCTAGGGTAGAAACTAGGGTAGACGCTAGGGTAGAAACTAGGGTAGAGGAAGGTAGGGTTGTTCATATGCCACCCAGGGGGGTTAACTCCTGCAACCTCCTTTTTCTCCTCTTCCTTTTCTTCCTTCTGCGACTCCCCTCAAACTCCGCCATGTCTGATCAGAAAACATGTCACACCAGCTCTCCTCCTTCACACGTCCTTCTGTATGTCGGGCTAGGTCCCCTTCTTCGACTCCCACTCCTGTGAATACAAGGATGCATCAGAGAACACACACATGTACACACACACACACACACACACTGTAAGAGGGTATTCACCTTGGCCTTCTGCATGACGTTGCCTCTGGAGGAGGCATAGAGAGAAGGGGGCCGTTTCTTCATCTCTGCTGCACAGTTGACAGGTGTGGTCGACTCACTGTACACGTTCTCCACCTTCCTCACATGCACCTGGGGGCGGCAGAGGTCATGGGTTGTCACTGTGGTTACCTCCTCACTTAGCAACCAGAAAAGTCACATAGGAAGAGTTGAATTGAGGCACCTTGCTGATTGGTTTGTTGTCAGTGGGCGGGCCCAGCACCCCTCCAGCCAGTGACTTCTTTAGATTCTCCTTAACCTCTGAGAGGCGGAGCTCCAGATCGACACGCTCGCCCTCCTTCCCCCGACACGCCTCCTCCAGCTGGGTCACACGCTGCTCTGCCGCCTGCTGCTGCTTACCTACACACACAGACACACACAGGCACGTACATACACAAACACGCAAGCACGTAAATACACACACACACAAAAGTACACACGCAGGCACGTAAATACACACACACGCAGGCACGTACATATACACACACACACACAGGCGTGTACACAGACACACACAGACACGTACACACAAACACACACAGCTATTTAACACCAGTACACCACAGAGCAATACATGGGGTTCTCTATAGAACATTTCCTGAGGTCTAGGGAAGGACACTGCTGTACTCTGGCCAGTAGGTGGCGCCAGTTGTCTATTCAGCCCCCACGCAGACCCCTCCCACCTGTGAGAGTCTTCAGCTGATCCCTGGCCTCCCTCCTCTGGCTGCGCAGGGTGTTCAGGGCCTGTCTGATTGCCTCCTTCTCCATCTCCAGCTCCTCCTTCTCCCTCAGGTACCTCCGAGCATCTTCCTCTGCCCTCGTCTTCCCGTACTTCCCATACTGGTTCACATCTACAATCAGTCAATCAGTCAGTCAGTCAGTCAGCAAACCAATCAATCAACCAATGAATTGAAATATATTCACTAATGTTGAAATGTATTACGTGAAATACATTTGTCAATCAATGAACCAACACGTTTCTTTATCCATTAGTCACCGATGCATTTCCTAATCAACATTTGTCCATCAAGCAATTACAAGTAAGCCTGTGTTTAATTGGCTGACCCTGGGGACCTTGGGAGGCGTGTCTTTTGATGGTGACCTGTGGCTCTTCCCTCTCTGCATCTCTGCTAGAAAAGGAGGCGTGGCGTTTCACCTGCGCCGGCCTGGCCTCTGGTGCCCCCTGCTGCTCCGGGGGTGGAAGAGAGAGGGACAGAGACGGGTAGAAAGAAGAGAGATAGAGAAGAGAGAGTGGGGGAGCAGGGAGAGAGATAGGAAGAGATACAGAGAGCGGAAGAGGAGGCAAAAAGAGAGAGACAGAGAGAGAAAGGGAGGGAACAGATAAGAGAACAACAGATGAGCTAGATCACTCGAATGTTGCAAAACAATCTGCTGTTTCAGAGATTGTTGCCCCCTGCAGACCAAGTGGTTGACTCTATGGAATCTTGTTTTGAGTGTAGAAGCAACAGAGAAAGAGAGAGAGACAAACAGCTTGTCTTTATCATCCTCAGCTCCTCCTCTCCTCACCTCAGAGATCTCCCAGAGGGCTGTGGGAGGGATAGGATTGACCGCCTTGAACTACAAACACACACACACGCATGCACACACACATGCACGCTCGCTCACGCACACACACACTTTCACACACACAAGTACGCACCCACAAACACACATGCACGCTCACACGTGCACACACACACACACACTTACATAAACACACGACTTGCATTCACACAAACATACATACACACTGATAAACATGTTCAAGCTTGCACACACACACATTGACCGCCTACTCCTTAACCCTGGAGATCAACACACAGATGATATCCAGTGGGAGAAAAGGAAAACACAAACATGTACACACGCATACAGTCACACACACAAACACAGACAAGACACAAACACACACATACACACGTATACCCACACACACATGCACACCCAAACACAGAGAGAGAGAGAGATAAAGCATCCTGACCATAAAGCTTTCGTACGGGACCTCATCGTACGTCCTGGAGTCTGTGGACGTGCCACTAGAGGAAGTAGCCCACCTGGACAGGAAGAGGAAGAGAGAGGAGGACAAGGAAGGAGAAGGAAGAGAGAAGAAGATGGAGATGAGGAAGGGGGAGGAGGAGAGGAAGGGGAAGGGAAGAGGCAGATCTCAGTTAGCTCTGGTACACTAGTTCTGAACTCAAAACATTAGATGCTTGTCACTAACTTAGACACATGCATAAACAGACACAGACAGACACAGAGACAAAGACACACAGACACACAGACACACACAGACAGACAGACACACACATAGACACACACACACAAGACACACAGACAGACACACAGACAGACACACAGACACAGACACACACACAGACAAACAGACACAGACAGACACACACAAGACACACAAACAGACTCACAGGAAGGAGTGTCTAGCTGCGTCCTGTATGTTGCTGATGGTGTCCACGTCTACGTAGTCATAGTGGAGGGCCTCGGGCAGGGTGGAGCCCCCTGCCTCTGCCAGCAGGACCCCCAGCCACCTCCCCATCTCCTCTGAGCCGCTGGCCTGATGATGAGGGAGGCAACATGTGTGACACTGTCACACCCTTCCACATCCCAAAATCCCACTGCCAGTTTTTTTCTTCCGATTGCTTACACGCATTGGTCGGAACTGAAGCCACATTTTTAACAGTCTTCACACACTCTGCATTAGCAACATGCAGGTGGGCCAAACAGTTCATCTCTCTTCCAAGTCTCACGCAAACCACCAAAACATTTGACAGTATACATGTCTCAAAAAAGGCTTGTTTGACCATTACACTGGGAACAGTTCTCTCTCAGAAGCATACATTGCCATTCACAACACTCTGACCTAAAAGGCAGAGACATCACAGAGAGCATTCCAACACTTTGGAACTTATATCTTTGCTGTCGCGCCCACCCAGCAATAGTCCAGTGTGGGTGCGATTGTGTTTTGTTTTTCTGTTTGTCACCCTCACTTTCCTCAGTTTGTGGACACACCCTCCTGTTCTCTCCCCTCACCTGTCACTCATTAGCACACCTGTTAACGATCAGCTCATCAACCACCTACAAAGACCAGCCCGACCTTCTTTTCCCTGCAGGATTGTTAGTTTTTTCTCCTATGCCAGCCCGGTCTGCTTAATTGTTAATTAAAGATTATTATTATTTTTTTTACAACTTCCAGTGTCTGCGCCTGAGTTCTGTCCCCTACCCTGACATTTGTAGTTTAAATAATTTTACACATGAATCACCCCCGACTGATCCTGGGATCTCAGCTAGGATCGAGGCCTGCCTCACAGACATCTCCAACTGGATGACCTAGCACCACCTCCAGCTGAACCTCGCCAAAACAGAACTTCTCATCATCCCGGCCAAACCGTCCATCTCCCACAATCTCTCAATCACCCTGGGATCGGCTACGGTGACCCCTTCATCCTCGGCCAGGAACCTTGGGGTGACCATGGATGACGAGGTTTCCCTCACTGCCCACACTTAAGTACTCACACCATCATCATCATCATTGCCGATCACTCAAAGTCGAGCATGATGGTCCTTAACACACACACTTAAGTACACACACACTCCTACCTCCAGTGCAGCCAGCTCTATGCCCCCCTGTAGGATGCGGAAGGCGAAGGGATGCTTGGGTCCGAACCCCGGGTTCACCTCAGCCCCGCCCAGAGGGACGGAGCTAACTGGGGTGCGCAGGTCGCCTCGCTCCCTGTGGAGATGGAGGGTGCCCCCTCTCACGCTGCACCAGTTCTCTACCCAACTCTGCCCCACCAGCACGTTCAGGTAGCCTGGGGGAGGCACACACACACACAGGCGCACACACACATTTACCAACATACACACTTATATGAAACACACTTTTCTCTTTGTTTTCCGAGATGAAATGAGCGACGAATAGACTGTACTCGTGATATTGGATGAAACAGAGCCACATGATCATTCTACTACATGTGTGCATGTAAGACCTGAGGTCAGCGCTGGGTCTGCTCCTTGCTCTGCACGGCCAGGGAGTCAGGTGGCTGAGCGGTTAGGGAATCGTAGTAATCTGAAGGTTGCCAGTTCGATTCCCGGCCGTGCAAAATTACGTTGTGTCCTTGGGCAAGGCACTTTGCCCTACTTGCCTCGGGGGAATGTCCCTGTACTTACTGTAAGTCGCTCTGGATAGGAGCGTCTGCTAAATGTAAATGTGTGTGTTTTGCCTTTGTTGTGTAGAACTTTGGCAGTCCTCACCGCATCTGGGATTGTCGTGGTGACCGGTGGAGGGGGGGGGGGACTTCTTCTTGGAGAAGCTAATGATGCGGGTAATCTTCCTTCCTGCAGCTCGGCTCATCGAACCTGTCAGCTCGGAGAACGGTCCTCGCTTAGCCCGCCCTGGGAACACACCAATCAGAGGAGACTGAGGGACTGTCTCCCTGAAAGCACACCAATCAGAGGAGACTGAGGGACTGTCTCCCTGAAAGCACACCAATCAGAGGAGACTGAGGGACTGTCTCCCTGAAAGCACACCAATCAGAAGAGACTGAGGGACTGTCCCCCTGAAAGCACACCAATCAGAGGAGATTAAAGCCACTCTAGTTACAGACCAACCAGTCAGAAGAGACTTAGGGCCTCTCTCAATAGGGAAACAGCCCAATTAGAGGGAGACTCAGGGATTCTTAGGTACAGCTCATAGATGACATTTGACAGATCATGAGCATGCAGATTCAAATTCACCCCTATATGTTGCTTTAGATGAAAGCATAAATGAATACAATATTGTTATTACTTAACCAGACATGCCCATCAGAGTCAGAGAAACTATCTACTTACTGACACACCAATCAGAGGATAATTTGGCCTTCCCTACAAAGAGTTTCAAGGAAGTGGTTCAGATTCAGGAGTTTATTTTGAGTGTCTTTGTTTCACTAATGGAATCTTGTTTTGAGACAAGCAACTCAGCAGTGGTCAACAGGACACTGCAGACGGTTATAGCACTGTTTCAGTATGTGTGTGTCCATGTGGTGTGCGCGTGTATATGTGTATGTGCTTACGTGTGTTGGTGTGTGGTGTTTGTGTGTGTATATGGTTACGTGTGTGTGTGTGGTGTGCATGACTGGTGTATGTGTGTGTGTGTTGACCAGGTGACACAGTGTAGCAGAGCCTGCTGGACATCCTATGATGTCACTGTCACACAATAGCAGGAAGAGGACAGGAAGGATGTTGTATCTGCCCCAGGTCCAACTTCCTGTTCTCTTCCTGCTACTTTCATCTTCCTCTCTGGTTAAACATCCTCCTCTGACCCACACACATAGATCCTCCTCTCCTTTTGACCTCTCTCTCTCTCTCTCTCTCTCTCTCTCTCTCTCTCTCTCTCTCTCTCTCTCTCTCTCTCTCTCTCTCTCTCTCTCTCTCTCTCTCTCTCTCTCTCTCTCTCTCTCTCTCTCTCTCTCTCTCTCTCGATATTTGTGTCTTTTTAGGATAATGCAGTGAGAACCTCTATATTCCCTACAACATTTTACATCCTCATCTTCATCTCTAAGGCATGTTGATTCATACCTTGGTCTCCATTCTCCCGGCCTGGTCCATGATTGGATGGCAGGTTGTCTCCGGTGACAGCACTGTCCGAGTCCGACATGTGTTTGTCAGCTGACAGCAGCTAGATGGGCCACACTGAGTCAGTACACAAACCCAAATACACATACATACATATTTACACACACATGCACACACACAGACACAAACACATACATACATACATGCACACGCACACACACACACACACACACACACACACACACACACACACAGACACACTCACCTTGTCCAACTCTAATTTCCTCTGGATAATAGGAGAGGAGGAGCCCTCTAATGTCTCAGTGCTATTGGCTTGGCTCGCCACCTCCTGGATTACCTATACACACGTGCACACAAACACATGCACACACACACAAACACACATGCACACACAGACACACATGCAGATGTCAAAGGTCAACCTACACTCATTAGCAACTGCCCTAAGCTTGGGTATTTAGTAGCATGTATGTGTGTGTAGGTATGCAGTAGTGTGTGTGTAGTTCTGCAGCAGTGTGTATGTGTGTGTGTGTGTGTGTGTGTGTGGGAGACCTGAAGCCAGCGCTGGGCCTGCTCCTTGCTCTGCACGGCCAGCACCAGGGCCTGGCCCCCGGGCAGGGAGAAGCGCAGCTCGTGCTTCTTGCGGCGGCCATCTTTGGGCACGTAGATGACGTTGCAGAGATTGAGAGGCAGCTCCATGTAGGGGCTGCTGTCCTTAATGCTTTTGTAGCACTGAGACACGCACGGACGGGTAGGCAGTCAGACAGACAGGCAGGCAGGCAGGCAGGCAGGCAGGCAGGCAGGCAGGCAGGCAGGCAGGCAGGCAGACAGTTAGACAGGGCACATACGTACACAGGGCAGACAGTTAGAAAGTTAGACAGGGCAGATAGGTACACAGAGAAGATAGGTAGAAAGGGCAGACAGGGCAGACAGTTAGACAGGGCAGATAGGTAGACAGGGCAGATAGGTATCCCAGCCTGTCATAATTATTTCCCTTCATTCACTTCACAAATTGTCTATACACAGCTTTCTCACAACTGAATAAACGTCAGCCACCTGTAGTTGGTTGTCACGGACGACTGTCAGCTGCTTAGCCCATTGGCCAAAGCGTTTCTTGCGGAGGAGGAAGGCACAGATGCGGCAGTCTTTCATTGGTCCAACAGTGTTCTCCTCCGCCTTCCAACGCGGCGGCCGGCCACGCCCCTTGGCCTCCTCTTCATCCTCATCGTACGACTCGTACGAGCTGCTCAGGGCGTCAGAGTCATTGTCTGGACACACCACCCACGTGTGCGCACCCACACACACGTGCATCCACATGCACCCATACACACACAGACACACACACATAAGCACAAAAACAAAGACATATACACACACATATGCACGCACGCACACACACACAAATACACACGTATGCATGCACACACACACAAATGCACGTGCGCACACACACAAAAAAAACACAAAACACCCATTGAGTGATTATACCATTGTAGAGGACATATTGATTTGAACACAAGGTTGTGCAGACGTACAGGAGTTCTTGCAAGGTCCGTTGATGTGTGTTGTCGGATAGTTGTCATCTGCATCTTCATAATAAGCATCCTGAATCTCTATGGAGACGGGTGGACTGGAGCTGACTGGAGGGAGGATGGAGGAAAGGAGGAGAGTTGGAGAGAGGAGAGGAGAGGAGGGGAGATGAGAGGAGGGGATAGGAAGTTTTAGATAGTTTGAAACCAACTGTGTTTGGTGACTCATCCATAAAGTTGTGTGAGTTTGACACTGACTGCGTGTGGTGATGTATTGAGGCGTGGTCCCGGGATCCAAAGGCACCGCTTCCTCATAGTAGTCCTCTGGAATGGGCGTGGTCGGCAGGGGAGGGGGCGTGTCTGTCGGACTCTGGGTGCCCAATCACGTCACACACATTATTAATGTTGCTAACTAGGCAAAGGTGGGAGGACTTTAACAAAGTTAGATGAATATGAAGAAAAACTAACTCCAATTGAACAATACAGTATTAAATATCCTGTAAAGCAAATTCAATGATTTGGTTCTCAGTACATTATATACGTGTGAAATTAGTTCCTGAAAGCATGTGCAAAGCGCAAAAACGTTGTCGCACTTAAATGTGGAGTTAGACCGTTGAACAGTTTCTCTTCCGTTTTCAGCTCAGGTTTTGTATAGGCGGAGCCAAAATCAATTATTTATTAAAGTAATTTTTTATTTTATTTATAGCTTAGATTTACTCTACAGCCGTGGCCATAAGTTTTGGCAATGACAAATGTTGTGTTTTGCAGTTCAGTATTTGAACAGTATTTAAGTTTGCTGGTTCAGTATTTAAGGAAAATGTTTTCACATGTTTCTATAGAATACTGAAATCACAATAAGGCATATTTATATCTTGGGGCGAACATTTTCAATATATGCAAATAGTACCCTCTTTTACGGCATTCAATCTGCTCTTAAAATCCAATCAGAATGATAGAGTGATTTCACCTGGCTAGAACTAGTTCACACTTTCCCCTGTGCTGATGACATGACTTACTGAAATTAAGTTAGCAGTCATTTTATGCCAAGGCCCAGCAAGCTTTGCAAACACAAAATGTATGTGGCTCCCAATACCTTTGGCCACGGTTGTATATACTTATATATAGAGTCACTTTCCCTCCTTACAGCTGAACAGTTTGGTAATAAGGATATGGAAGGAGAGCTAACTGATGAATCTGATGAACTGATGAATCATCTTTGGTTAAATATGTTGGTGCTTAAGATGCCATCCTGTATGTACACTGTACTAGGTCTCTTACAGATTTGGAGGGCTGGGTCTTGGAGGTCCCATCCTCTTCTTCTTGCTGCTCCTTCAGCTCCTCTGGAGAAACTCTCAACTCCTGTAGGTCACAGTCTGGAGGAGGAGAGGAGGAGAGGGAGGAGGAGAAGAGGAGGTCTGAAGCCTTTCAATAGACCTTTATCTGTAGGATTATAGGTTCAAGCTGTGTATGTGTGTGTGTGTGTGTAGGTGTAGGTGTGTGTTCTACTTACCAAACTCATCAAACAGAGACTCTACAAAGCTGGTCCCGTTCCGATAAAGCGAGGTGTTCATGTAGATGAAGCCTGATCCGTTCACTGGAGAGAGAGGACAGGTTACACGCACACACACACATGCCCACACACACAACCGCACACATACGCACAAACACACACAAACGCGCAAACAAATAAAAGTCAGACACACACACACAAATAAAACAAACATAAGCACGCATGAAACAAGCACATACAAAAGTCAGACATACACACAAAAGTAAAACATAGATAAACATGAAACATGCACACACACACTCCTACCAGTAGGCTGGATGTGGTCAAGGAGGTTCCTGACGGTGGTCATCTTCTCGGCCGTAGCAGTGCTCACACACTCGTGGTCAAGCAGCTTCAGCAGCACCTGCAGCTCTCTCACCAAGCGCTCCATTGCTAAGGGCAACCAGCACACACACCGTTTAATATGACACACCCACGCACAGACACACTTCACTACAGGGCCCTACCACACACACACGCACAGTCATACCCACGTACACACACACAGTTCACTATAGGGACCTCCACACACACACACACACACACAAACACACACACACAGTCATTGCAGCAACACTTGGCTTCCTAAGCAGGGAGACCCACAGAGACCCAGTGCTAGCTGTGCAGGCATCACAAATAATACGACTTGCTCCTTTAGCCTGTGACACATATACAGAGGGCTGAGGGAAGGAGCACATGGAGCTGACAATTCATGCTCTCTACACAGAAGCTGCATCAACAACTGTTTTCAATTTGGCCATAACATACACAAGCACGCACACAAAGCTCATCTTAATGGCTGTTTCAACAGTTGGGGAGGACCACGGTCCACACACACGCACACATACGGTACACTACAACCTACAGTCTGTCTGACTGTTTGACTGCCTGTGTGTCTGTCTGTCTGTCTGTCTGTCTGTCTGTCTGTCTGTCTATCTGTCTGTCTGTGATCCCTCTTCTTTTTGATGGTCTATGGGGGAATATCTCATATTTCTAGAGCTCTCCCTCTGGTGTAGTGGGCTGGGCTCTAGGAATGTACTCACTGCCACTCCCATAAACACCCCCTCTTTGCCTCTCTCCCTTTCCCTCTCTCCTCAATCCCAACCCCCACACCCACCCCATGGTCTCTCCACTCCATATCTGTGACCTTAATCTTTCCTTCTCTCTGTAGAACCCAGCTTACCAAAGTAGATTTGGTGGGAATTGAGAGAAACAGGGAGTGGAAGAGGGAGGCATAGAGAGAAAGAAGAGGGAGAGAGGAAGGAAAGGGAGAGAGAGGAGAGGGCAGGGGAAAGAAAGATGGGAGGAGAGGGAGAATAAGGGTCCATTCAATGATATTGGTGCTGGGCTGGGCTCTTCCACTCCTACAGGGATATCCGGTGTGTGTGTGTGCGCACATGTGCTGGAAGTGTGTGTGTGTGTTGAAAGTGTGTGTCCGTATCACTGACCTTGACACTCCTCCGCCCCTCCGACATACTCTCACACATGCCCCAACAGCTGACACAGATGGAAACCACGGCGACCCTAGAGACCCCAGCCAACTAGCCAATCAGAGACCTCCTGATGCCCCCTCAGCTTCCTCCTTACTGTAATCCCACCAATCAAAAACAGCCCGTCAGCCCAGACAGGCCAATGAGCGTGTGTTGGCAGTCTGGCATGGTTTGTCCAGTAAGCAGATTCCAGGCCCCTGGTAACCAACAAATAGCCAGAGAAGGAAGACAGGAGAGTTTCCTTCCTGTGAGGCAGAAAGCCAGACTACAGAAACACTACCTGGGCATTAGAGCTGTATGTCTGACTGTCTCTGAGAGTGTGTGTGTAGCGACAGAGATAGTGTTGTGTTGCAGAGGACGTAGTTTGAGAGCTTGAGTAGGATGTGAATGAGCGTATGTATAGGATGTGTATGAGCGTGTGTAAGATGTGTGTGGGAGTGTGCGTATGGTATATATGTGTGTGTGTCTGTGTGTGCAGAATGTGTGTTTTTTCCTGGTGTCAGTGGGGCTCTCCCAACCCAGCCACGGGGGTCTCTATTGTTTGAGAACACTATAGCCCCACCCTAAGAGAAGGGGGGGGGGGGGGGGGTGAAAGAGAGAAAGACTGAACAAGAGAGAGTGAAAGAGAGAGGGAACAAGAGGGAACGAGGGAGAGACAAAACTTAACTATCTGCTGTATACACAGTCACAGACATCCCTCTGATGTGCAACAGGCTAGGGAGTTAGATATTAGTTACAGTGCCTTGCAAAAGTATTGACCCCCTTTAGCATTTTTCCTACTTTGTTGCCTTTTAACCTGGAATTAAAATGGATTTTGGGGGGTTTGTATCATTTGATTTACACAACATGCCTACCACTTTGAAGATGCAAAATATTTTTTATTGTGAAACAAATAGGAAATAACACAAAAAAACAGAAAACTTGAGCGTGCATAACTATTCACCCCCCCCTCACCAAAGGAATATTTTGTATAGAGCCACCTTTGGCAGCAATTACAGCTGCAAGTCTCTTGGGGTATGTATCTATAAGCTTGGCACATCTAGCCACTGGGATTTTTGCCCATTCTTCGAGGCAAAACTGCTCCAGCTCCTTCAAGTTGGATGGGTTCCGCTTGTGTACAGCAATCTTTAAGTCATACCACAGATTCTCAATTGGATTGAGGTCTGGGCTTTGACTAGGCCATTCCAAGACATTTATATGTTTCCCTTAAACCACTCGAGTGTTGCTTTAGCAGTATGCTTAGGGTCATTGTCCTGCTGGAAGGTGAACCTCCGTCCCAGTCTCAAATCTCTGGAAGAATGAAACAGGTTTCCCTGAAGAATTTCCCTGTATTTAGCGCCATCCATAATTCCTTCAATTTTGACCAGTTTCCCAGTCCCTGTCGATGAAAAACATCCCCACAGCATGATACTGCCACCACCATGCTTCACTGTGGGGATGGTGTTCTCGGGGTGATGAGCGGTGTTGGGTTTGCGCCAGACATAGCGTTTTCCTTGATGGCCAAAAAGCTCAATTTTAGTCTCATCTGACCAGAGTACCTTCTTCCATATGTTTGGGGAGTCTCCCACATGCCTTTTGGCAAACACCAAACGTGTTCGCTTATTTTTTTCTTTAAGCCATGGCTTTTTTCTAGCCAGCCCAGCTCTGTGGAGTGTACGGCTTAAAGTGGTCCTATGGACAGATACTCCAATCTCAGCAGTGGAGCTTTGCAGCTCCTTCAGGGTTAACTTTGGTCTCTTTGTTGCCTCTCTGATTAATGCCCTCCTTGCTTGGTCTATGAGTTTTGGTGGGCGGCCCTCTCTTGCCAGGTTTGTTGTGGTGCCATATTCTTGATTTTTTTTTATAATGGCTTTAATGGTGCTCCGTGGGATGTTCAAAGTTTTGGATATTTTTTTATAACCCAACCCTGATCTGTACTTCTCCACCACTTTGTCCCTGACCTGTTTGGAGAGCTCCTTGGTCTTCATGGTGCCCCTTGCTACGTGGCACCCCTTGCTTAGTGGTGTTACAGACTCTGGGGCCTTTCAGAACAGGTGTATATACACTGAGATCAAGTGACACTTAGATTGCACACAGGTGGACTTTATTTAACTAATAATGTGACTTCTGAAGGTAATTGGTTGCAACAGATCTTATTTAGAGACTTATTAGCAAAGGGGGTGAATACATATGCACCCACCACTTTTACGTTATAATTATTTTTGAATTTTTTGAAACAAGTTATTTTTGTTCATTTCACTTCACCAATTTGAACTATTTTGTGTATGTCCATTACATGAAATCCAAATAGAAATACATTTTTTTGTAAGACAACAAAATAGTTTTGCAAGGAACTGTAGGTACTGTAATAGGTTGTTTGGTATTAGCTCGTTAGCTTGACTAGAACATATTGCCAAACACTGAACACAATCCCCCCCTCCCACACACATACACACACCCTTACCCCCAGCCCCCATGCCCCCATACACACATACCCACACATGGCTGAAACACTGTAGCAAACTCAAGTCTCAAACAGACTGTGTAGAGTCCGTAACTGTCTTCTGGCTAAAGCCTGGTTTATGCTTCAATGTCAAACGCGGCTGCATAGAGAACGCACAATCCTGCACAGCTAGGCCGCACAGGCTACGTACACCAGCTAAAAAATCTCGAAGCGCGTAGCTATGCGTACGCAGACCCCAGAGTGGCACAAACGATGATTGGTTGGAAGGACTCTCTTGAAATGCATCTCTTCGCCCATGTTTGCATCTGCTAAACAAGCACACTGTATTTTCCCTTATCTGCTCGAGTATATTCAAAAGCTTTGTTGCGTCTTCTGTTTCTGTTTCTAATTAAATTTAGTTGGTTCTCTCAAACGCGTCATACAAGAACGTTTCTTTGCGTCATTCCTCATATAGCTAGGTAGTTAGCTATAGATAGTAGATAGATAGCTACCTAGCTATATTGGGGATGATGAAAAAAGTATTGTTTTGTTTACCAAACCACAAAAAGGTGTGTGAGGTTTTCCTGCGCTACAAGCAATCAAGTCACTATTTTGCGCGATTGCGCCGCCCCCAAAAATGCAATGGCTATCAACACAACAAGGCCGCAAAACTAGAGCCCGTCTCTGCACCCGCACATGACAAAGAACGCAGACCCGCAGAAACATAAACCAGGCTTAACCCTCAATGCACCCCCCCTCACACACACCAAACACACAGCATTATTTTACACCCCTGACCCCTGACCCCGGATGTACCTCAGAGAATGTCAGAGGTCAAGATGTCAGACATTGTTGCTGTCAATACCAACTCCAAGAACACAACAGGTCAGCTGACCCTGCAGACAACATAACCAGAAAACACACACACCGTTTGGTCTGCCTGCCCCCCTGACTCTTGGCCTCTTCCGCACCGTAACAATGCTCCATTGTCACTGACAGGACCAAAATTAGCCAATGACAATGCTCTTGGAAACGGGGTGACAATACACTGGTAGAAACTCAAATAGCACACACACACACCCTCACACACACACCATCACATACACAGAGACACACAAGGCTTAAGCAGGGGTGTGAGACACAGCTGTGCAGTCCAGAGCCATCGGCATTCTGGGTAAAAGGATATGTCCTGCAGCTGTGGTTTCCTGTTTGACCAACAGACTCTCTTATCAAAACCCTACACTCGTCTACTCCATCCCCCTCTCTCTCCGTCTGTGAGTCTCTCTATCCCTCCCTCTCTCTCTCCCTCGCTCTCTCTTACTCTTGCTGTCTCTGTCTGTCACTATCTCTGTGTGCATGCGGGGTGTGTATGTGCATGTCTTTGTGCGAGAGTGTGCGTGTGTGTAATTGAATGTTGACAACACCATTACGTAAATAGGGGGAGGATAGGCTTTGGCCTTGGAGGATGACAACATATGTCACTACATAGTAATGACAGTAATGACACACACATACACACACACACACATACACACCAACACCCCAGTGGATCCAGGTTACCAGTTGCGAATGCTGATGTCTGAAACAAGAATTCTGATTTTTTTTTGGTGTTTGTGTGTGTGTTGTGCGAGTTTAATAGCGTGAGAATGAGCTGACTGATTATTGTGTGTGTGTCTGTGTGTGTATCTATGCTTGCTTGTGTGTGAGTGAATGAGTGTGACTGATTGTTGTAAGAGTGTGGTGTGTGTGTGTGTGTGTGTGTGTGTGTGTGTGTGTGTGTGTGTGTGTGTGTGTGTGTGTGTGTGAGAGAGTATGTCTGTGAGAGACCACGTAGAAAGACTCCACTACGGAAGGTCTATCATGAGACTTCAGTCATGAGAGTTCCATTTGTTAGCTCTGAAACCTGCAGTTACAAAAAGTTCCACTGCTTTTAATGCCAGTGCTACTGACACTTATACTGCTGACGCTAATGCAGCTAACTCTTCTACTGCTAACACTAGTGCTAACCCCTCTAATGTGCTGCTAACTATTGCACATCTAACCTTTCTACTGATAACCCTTCTGCTGCTAACGCTAGTGTTGCTAACTCTTCTGCTTCTTTTGCTCCATGTAGTGATCATCCCCCTCTGTATAATGAGATGTCTCAACTGAAGTGGAGCATTGTCTCTGAGGGGGTTGCCATGCACCGACCCTACAACCCCTGGGCAGGAAATCAAAGCTAGTGGCGTGAGGGGCCAGTCTGTCTATGGTGGCCTCAGGGTCAGGCCCTTGGACGAGAAGAGGACTGGGGAGGTCTTGGTGTGTGTGTGTGTGTGTGTGTGTGTGTGTATGTGTGTGTGTGTGTGTGTGACCGTTTGTGTGACCGTTTTTGTGTGTCACCAAGTGTATGTGTGGTGAGGGCTACAGTATTTATATCTTCCAGACAGTGCTCTCATCCCAAGGGCAGAGCTTCATTCATTCTTGAGTGTTCTGCAAATGACCGTGGAGCCATCTGAAGCAACGAGGCTGGGGAGGCACGCCAGTTCTGTTCTATTCTGTCCCATTTCTGTCTATTTCTATGTGGACCTATTTGTCTAAAATAAAATTTTAATTCAAGTGTTCTGTTTTATTATTTGTTATTCTAATCCAATGTGCTCAGTGCGTGGCTTTATTGATCCCATAGATTTATTGAGTTTCCCCCAGACAAAAAACAGTAAACAACAACCATGTCAACAAAGTTAAGAACAACCAATTCAACAAAGTAAACAATACCTGGTTCAACTGCCAGTTCCTGGAGCTGCATCTCCATGATGACAACTCCACACACTTCTAATCCCATAATCTAATCCTGACCTGGCCACTCTTAAACCCAGCAATCTGCCAAAGCTCTGTTGAGTTGACCATCTGACTGTGTCCTCACTCCCATATTGTTTGCTGGCCTGTGGTCTGTGTGTGTGTGTGTGTGTGTGTGTGTGTGTGTGTGTGTGTGTGTGTGTGTGTGTGTGTGTGTGTGTGTGTGTGCATGTATGTATGTAGGTGTGCATGTGTGCATGTGTGACCATGGTGGGTGTGACAATGGTGGTTGTGTGACCATATGTATGTGTGTGAACTTATAGATGTGAGGGTGACCATGGCGTTTTAGTGTATAGAGTGTGTGTGTGTGTGTGTGTGTTGGTGAGCTCTTATACAGTAGGCTCACTGTGGAACTGAATCAATTTATCTGTGATCTGGATCAGGAACTAAGTGCTGAGACACACACACAGTGATCTCACTGTAGCTAGCAGCATATTAGATGCAGCACGCATGTCATCCTGGAGACAGAGGGTGGGCCTGCAATTCACAAACCAAGTCACAGACCAAAGGTGATATTATTCATACATTATTTAGAGATACTGTATATGCAGGCATGCATGCTGAAATGTTGCCTCTTTCTCCCCCCCCCCCCCCCCCCACACACACACTATGTTTCTTTGTGTATCTTACATATACACACACACAGCATAGATGCTTTACTAACAGCATTGTTTTTCTTGGTGGTTGTGTATTATCTGGCTTCCTGGATGAGATGTGAGCTGGCCTGTCCTGTAAAATCCACCATGTGGCTCTGCTCTGGCCTTCAACCACACACAGGCACACACACATACATGCATACACTCACTCACTCACACACACACACACACACACACACACACACACACACACACACACACACACACACACACACACACGCACACACACACACACGCACACACACACACACATACATCCATCCATACACACTCACAGGGGGAAGAGGAAACGAAAAAATCGGAATAACGCAGCTGGAGGTCAAGACACAAAACAATGCTGGAGACTGTGAGCGTGCACACAAATGCGTGTGTCTGCGTGTGGGTGTCTGCGTGCGCCTGGGACAGGATGCATGGTCATTTTAATTTACCCAAAATACTTCTATTCATTCTTAACCATCATGACCATTTAAAATAAACTGTATATTTTTATAAGTAATTGATTACACGTAATATTTTCAAATGTTTATTTCACATACACCCGGTAGCACGAGCGCTGCTTCCAGCCTGGGACCTGTGCCGTGAGACGCAGTCAGTAACAGACTCCTCATTCACCACCTCCAGCCCGGCAACTTCCAACGAGGCACTATTACCATCAGATTGCATCACTTTCAAACTTGTTGAATCCCTCTTGCGTTCATACTGTAGTTTACAGTAAGTATAAGAAGGTATCAGCTATAAGAACACTTTTCCTCAGCTCACACCTTCACGTCCCCCCAAACCTCTGGATGTTTTAAATCTGTGTAGCGGGATCTGTCACACAAATGAACTTTTCTTCACTTACTACGGTTCTCTTTTCCGTTATAACCGAACTATTATATTACTTACAGTTGTCGGAGCCGGTATCCATCTCCCGTATTCTATTTCCGTGTGTTTATTTCCAGAGTTATCCCAGTGAAAGATTACGCTCTGCTCTGCGCCGAGGTCCACCGCGTAATTCCATGCCTGGCGGAAAAGCGACCGACTCGCTACAACCTCCGACGCGCGAGTAACAACAGCCGTCCGCAGAGAGAGTTTACATCGCGCGCATGCGCTCCCCTGGTCGTAGTAGCATCGAGAGAGCAATCCCGTCATCACAACCGATTTCTACAGTAGTATTACACCTAACATGTGCAATGCATAAAATAAGTAATGAGTGCATATTCACACAATGACGCCACACAAAAAACAACAACAGACATGGGTGACCTGTGTGTGTTTATTACTGAAAATATTTTCAGTGATTATTGAATTCTCAGTCTGACCTGTATGTTTCCTTTATAGTTTAAAAAGAAACAGAAAACAATCGTTTCAATTTGCTTTCAACAAAGACCGAAAACCCCACCTTTATATGATATAAGAGTGGGTGAAACTGTGCAACACCCTGACAGTAGCAATAAGAGTAGCATTGTGAAGCAGTAAAATAGTAGTAACACACATTTCAGAGATGGCAGTAAGGTGATCTCTGGAATCTAAACTCTATGCAAAACCCAATGTAACAATCGAAAGAAAGATTCAGTGCAGAACCCTTTCGTTTAGAAGGACAGTTCACCCCAAAATCAGTTCCAGGAGGTGCTTTTTGGAACCTCAACAGGTTCTCTCTGAACCAGGTGTTCTATAGTTAACTTTTATCATTGTGTTCTTCTGTTACAATGGCTTTTATCTAGGACACTGGTGTCCTAGAGAGGAGCTCAGAGATGGTCAGTATAACTAGTACAAAAGCCTGTCTATCTGGTCAAGGCAGTGCATAGACTAAAACACGCACACAAACACACATCAAACTAATCCTCATGGGGCAATCCAACTCATAATCGTCCTGGTTCTGTTGCCTTAACAACTCAAACAAAGCAGAGAGCCCAGTCCCCTAGGTATCTCTGGTGACACAGGTCAATGTTGATGTTTAGAGACAGAACACCAGGGGGGTATTCCAGAAAGCAGGTTATGTGACATACCCAGGTAAGTTAACTCCCCAGCTGACACCCAGCGTTGTAGCAACATTGCCAGTAGGTTGCTGCAACATTGTGAATCAGTTGGTGGGTTAACTTACCCGGTTATGTTGCATAAACTGCTTTCTGGAATTCCCCCCTGGACTAAAACTCTCCTGTTCAACAAGTGATTCTCGTTTGAGCTGCTGTTTGTTTTGTTAATCTGACTCTGGCTGGAAAATGGCGGTAGAGAGGTTGTAGTGAGTCTGCTCTCATCTCTTGATGTGACCCCTCCACACACTGTAGTGCTTTTGAACTAGTAGTGTACATGAACTAGTAATGTTTATAAATGAGTGCCTAAACCAACTGTCTGAACATACTATACATCTACTGTAAACCAACACATTCTACGCTTGAATAGGACATAGAGGAACCAGGAGCCTCTGTCACACTATTTCCTCTATCAACATGTGTATCCCGTTTTATTTCTGTCTGTTCATTTTATCTGGTGTCTGTGATAAAATATTGATTGCTTTGAGATCCCCTCTTACACACAGAGCCAGAATGGGTCTTCATGTTTATATACAGTGTATATACTGTTTGCTTCAGAATGCCATTGCTGGGCTCCATCCTGACCAAGGACAAGATTATTTTGCATAAATATATATATTAATATGTGATATATATTGGGTTCTGCTTTAGCAAATAGGTTTGTAACATGTTAAGCAATAAAGAAAACACACTTATTCCAAACAATAGTTATATTACTTTGGTCCAAAGAGAAACACACACACACACACACGCTCAAATAATAAATCATTTGTTGTCAAAACATCTTATGATCTACCCACCCACTCTGATTGAAACCACAAGGGCTTCATTGCAGCATTATGGCTCCCTTGTAGAAGGCTTGGAGTGAAACCACACAAACACAAACACACAGACACATATATCAGGCCTCTGCTAGGAGTGGAACCACACACACAGACACACACATAGCATGAGTGTCTGAAAAGTCCTCAGTTGAACATCTTGGATACACAGCAGTAAAGGAGTTGATAAAAGAGTTGTTACAGGAGGATGATAGAGTGTGGCAGGAACAGACCAGGGTCTGTTTGTGGTGTGATGCCAGGCCTGGCTAGCCGAGCGCAGAGCCTCAGAAGAGGCGAACCTGCTTCTTGAGCTCGTTCCTTTTCCACTGCGCTAGGCGCTCAAAGTCGGACATGGTCATCCTGAAAACACGGTGGAACTCCTCTGGAGAGAGGTGGCGCTGGGGGCAACCAAACACATGCGATGGCAGGAGAACGAGGACCAATCAGATGAGAAGATGGGAGAGAAAGGACCATTAAGGGAGAGAGATAACTATTGAAAACAGCTACTGAAGGTTTCTCAATCATCATTCAGATCAACCAATCTTTGTACAGCATTCTGTACAACAATGTTATTATCATTAGAATATTTTTTGGGGTAGACCATTGACAGGTTCACTCGCCAAAGGAATTGACTTCCATCCATTAAACACTTACTCACCTCCAGCCTGGCACGGTCCACATCTTTAGGGAGCTGATTGCGCCCCCTGATGGTGACCACCAGAGCTTCATACGGGTAGATCTGAAAGAGGAAGGGTGGCGACAGGTAAAGGGGCGGAGAGACGAAGGGAGGGAGGGAGCAATACAGGGGAGATGCAGGGGGAGTGGGCAAAGGAGAAGAATGTGATGACAGGGCGTGGAGAAGTTGGACACTGAAGTTCAGAATTTCTGGGCTGGTTAGCTAGTTACAGTTACCTTACCCCTGGATACGAGACAGTGAGTAGGCTAGTTTACTTCCTTAGCTTTGCCTCTTACCTTGTACTCTGAAAGATGAAAGAGAAAAAGCTGATTATCAACACAGCTGTTCGTTTCCACATTTATATTTACATGTACTCATTTACCAGACGCTCTTATCCAGAGCGACCTACAGTAAGTACAGGGACATTCCCCCCGAGGCAAGTAGGGTGAAGTGCCTTGCCCAAGAACACAACTTAATTTGGCACAGCCGGGAATCGATCTAGCAACCTTCAGATTACTAGCCCGGTTCCGCTCTGCCATCTAACAGTCACGCATTTCAGATGTACTGTGTGTGTAAGTGTGTTTGTGTGTGTGTGTGTGTGTGCGTTTGTGTGTGTGGTGCTATGGACCCACCTCTGATCTCCCAGTTCACACTGTTGCTGCTGTCATATTGGAAATAATCTGTACTTTGGGGCTGCCATGGCAACAACAACAACAACAACAAAACAGATGTTAACACAGCTTGTCATGTTATATAGCCCTAGCCAAGCAAAATATATCAGAATGTATAATTTAGATTATATTATATTAGAATTTCAATTCCAGAACTTAGAAAGAGCACGCTACATAAATTCACACAATATTCAAAGTGTTGATTTAACGGCTGTCAAATTGAACTAATTGAGTGTTGGTATACCATCATCAGCTCTCTTTTGGAATTCGCTTTGGATAAAAGCATTTGCTAAATGCATAAATGTAAATATGAGTGGACCTATATCAACACTCCAGGGGAGTATTCCAGAAAGCGGGTTTCGTGAAAACCCTGAGTTGGTTAACCCTACAATAAGGCAAACTCTGTGTTCTCTTCCAGAAAGAGAGGTAACGCAAACTGTGGGTCAGGGTCCATGGTAACTGACTGTGAACCTAACCTGCTGTATTTATACTATATTTTTATGTATTTTATATCTGTATTTATCCCTATCCCCTCCCACTTTCCGAGCCTGATACAGTTAACAGATCAATCTCGAAGCTGATTAAATTAGCTTAGCCTTACGTCGGGAGAGGATGAAGACCATGATTAGATATACTTTCAGTCCCTGATTAATAATTTTTTTGTCACAGTCCATAATTTATTTTAGTAACATTCTCAGCCCTTACATCACTAATGTTACACACCGTGGACGTGCACTCAAAACCAACTAACAGCTTTTTTGGCAGTGAAATAGGCTAAAGACAAATCTTTGAAATTGAATTTGGTCTTCTTTATTTATATATTGTTTATGTATTGCTTCAATTAACATAATTCACCTGTGACCGTGCACCCACCTGTAGATTAACAGGTGTTCCAGCAATTCAAATTCAATTTCAGCTTTCCCAATCTTCTACCCCAAGTACACCATCTCTTGGTCAGTTTTTGCACTTGCATCATGAGATGCAGTTTGTACAACTCCTTTACTGGTAACTGGGAATACATAAGATTCCATTCCATTCCACAGTTTCACATGCAGAATTTACCTGCCATTAACTGAACATGTTTGTGCAGCTATGCAGGCTGTTGGACCGCCCCCCCATCCAAGCTCTATTCAACACGATCAGAATGTGCAATTCTACAAATATTAATTATTTTCATTGACATTTAGTCATTTAGCAGATGCGCTTAACCAGAGCGAATTACAGTAAGTACAGGGACATTTCCCCAGAGGCAAGTAGGTTGAAGTGGCTTGTCCAAGGACACAATGCGCGGCCTCAGGGAATCAAACCGGCGACATTCTGATTAATAGCCCAATTCCCTAACTGCTCAGCCATCTGACCCCCCCTCATATACATTTAAAACTGACAATTCCACACAAGACCAAACTAGTAGAGAACTACCAGTAGTTATCATACAGTAGACCTCTCGACATCCCTCTCAGCAGCAGCAGCCAACGTCTCGTCCTCATCATAATCATAATCATCATCATCATCCTGATCCAGTTCCATTGATGTTGGCTTTTTATAGTGTGGACATACTCGATTCAACTCATTTCAACAAGTTCTGGAACCGAAAAGTTTCCCATCTTAGGGTAGATCAACTCAGAGTTCAGGGTTAGGCTCAGAGTTTGTTAAACCTGCTTTCTGGAATACACCCCAGAGCCCTATCCTACGAAGCCGGATTTAGGGTTAGTGAGGTAACTTCAGGTTTAACTCTGGATTTTCAGTGTTATAACGGTGGTTCACTTCTTACCGAACACCTGAACACCTAACCTGCTCCGTTGCAGGTTATGTTCGAGATAACAGATCAACACATATAAAAGCACCGCCAACTGAACAACCAAAATCGTCTTGGAAAATGGCATCTCCATTTGCCGAAGATCCCGTGGATCTAATTGGATGGCAAACACTATTGTACCATTTTAGAGTCAGATCTACTAGTGATATTGAGAAGGCCCACGCAAACACAATCAGCTATTTTCTCCCAACATTCTTTTATTTTATTGGAAGCAGCAACAGTGTGCCTTTTCGCTTGAATTATGCTCTTCACTCTTTGTATTTGTTTAAAATTAAAGTTTGCTTATCTTGTGTGAAGTTATGGCATTCTAGCCTTGTCCATGTTTGTAATTGGTTAAGAGTTCATTGCTCAAGTGGGGGAACCTGGATTGGGTTAAGGAGTTGAAAACCACCGTTGTGATACGGCCTAGCGCGATCGCGGTTGTTAAGCTTAGTAAAGTAAGATGACGATAAATTATCCCGGGCTTTGTAGTACAGGCCCCAAGTGTTAAATTAACACCTTGATACTTGCTGAACATAGTAATTGAAGTATGAAGTTTGTGTAGCTCACCCTATGTAGGGCATTCCTGCCATATCCTGGCAGCGAGGCTGACTTTGAGACATAGGAATCTGGAGGAGAGCAGACACAAACTTCAACACAAACCTCAACACAAATATTGACACCAAGTGGAGGAGCCATATGCAGCGCTGCAACACAGACAGTAGAGGGCGGCAGACATGAACACATTGAAGTCACAGTGACTACGTTGGTTCAGACATGGCACTGGATTACACTGGAATTTACATTTATTGACAATTTGCAATTGACAATTGTAATTTACAATCACAATTCATTTTCTTTTGTTGCTGTGTGCAGTATTTCAAATGATGTGTGTCTCAGTAGTCTGGTTTGAAGCGTTAGTAGTTTTGGTGACTTAAAATATACTTATATGTACTTATATAACAGAGCACAGGATAAACACTGACTCAGACGGGTGTCAATCATCAATTATGTAATAGTCCCCAGATGATGACACCATACAGGGACACAATGAGTTACTTACCGTTGTCTACACTGTAGTGAGATCTGGGAGCTGAAGAGAAGGAGGAATCGAGGAAGGAAGAGAGGGATGGGAGAGTGCAGGGGGAACGGAGACAGAGAAAGGGAGGAAAGGAGAGAGAGAGTCAGGGTGAGTACAAGAGATATAGAGAGGGCGAGAAAGGAATGGTGAGAAAGAAGTGAGAATGAGATAAAGGAAGGAAGGGAGAGACAGAGGGAGACACAGAAAGAGAGGGAGAGAGAGGAAGGAGGAGAGAGGGAGAGAGAGACATAGTGAGAGGCCAGGGGAGTTAAACAGGATGTATTAAACATGACAGCTCTTATTGCTCATTAATAAAACAGGAAGTGGAGACACAACTTGACCTCACGTCACACAGCAGTTAGAAACACCACTTAAAATCATCCCCTCCCTCCCTCCCTCCCTCCCTCCCTCCCTCCCTCCCTCCCTCCCTCCCTCCCTCCCTCCCTCCCTCCCTCCTTCCTTCCTGCCTTCCTTCCTCCCATCCTTTCTCTTCACCTCTCTTTTCCTTGCCAGGTTACATTCCCTCCAAATAATCTTAATCTCTTTCTTTGAATTCTCTCTCCAGTGTCTACTTTCTGAGCAAGCGAGTGTAATGAAGAATGATTTATAAGCACCCTAACTAAACAGGGTCTCCTGGTCAGACAGGCCAGATTAGACCTCCTCTTATTCAGGCTCAGCTTTATAGGTAATCAGCCTTAGGGTTAAGGCCAAGGTTGCGTGTGTGTGTGCAGGTTTGTTTACTCTAATCTGCTTCACTGCACACCGCTGCATAAGTGCATAAGGGACTTCCTTTCGACACGCACACACACACACACACACACACACACACACACACACACACACACACACACACACACACACGCACACACCAGGGAGGTGGAGACTGCTTCTCTGACTGATGTACAGCCAGCAGGAGAGAAGAGAGAGACACCACAGGGGTTTCTCCATCTCCCTGTCCTTCTGTAGTTCTGTGTCTCTCCTGACACACACACACACACAGCTACCTCCAACTCAGACGGGGGAAACACATCCGCTCTGTGGGGTGTGTGTTTGTGTGTGTTTATGTCTGTGGTGTGTGTGCGTTTGTCCGTGTGTGTGTCTTACAGCCGTTGACAGTGTTGCTGTGTCCCTGGTTGTGGAGGGCCTCTTTGCTGGCGCGCTGGGAATTCACCCCACTACCCCAGGGGTCGTTGTCATAGCAACCAGACCTCGCCTTCATCTCCTCCTTTAGGATCATTCTGGCAATACCTCCCTGCAGCTACGGAGAGGGAGGGATGGGGAGGGAGGGCAGGAGAGAGGGCAAGAGAAAGGATGGAGGGAGGGCAGGATGGAGGGTAAGAGGAGGGATGGAGGGATGGATAAGACACAAGGAAAGGAGGTAAGAGAAAAGTGAACAAAGATAAGTTAGAATAAGAGAAGACAGAGAGGGCTATATGCCTAGGGTCTACATCCTAGTTTCCATGTGTGTGTATGTGTGTAATAGAGTGAGTGATTAAAGAAATGATCAAGTGTGTGTGTGTGTTTGTGTATTAGAGTGAGTGATGAGGAAACACAAGTGTGTGTGTGTGTTTCCCCCACAGGCTTGCTGGAATCATGAAATATTCACAGTCTGTTTTTACCCGAACCCAGAAACAACAACAAATAAACAAGAAGGATTCTGGGAAATGTAGAACCTCCCTGGGTGAGTGTGTGTGACTGAGTTTGTGTATGAGAGGGTGTGACTGATTGAGTGAGTGTGTGTGTGTGTCACTAGTTGTGTGTGTGTGTTTCAGGATGAGTGTGCTTCTCAGACAGACCAGAAAGTCTGACGGAGAAAGCTGATTGGTTGGCTGTCTACATGGCAACCCTCCTCATACATAATAATCATCTACAGCTCCCATATATGGGCTTTTCTGAGGTACAACTTCCTTTCTTAACTTTATATTGCTGTATGGTGGTTGACGGGAAGAGGGATGAGGAGAGGAAGAGAGGGGATGGACGGTGATCTAACTCACTCTGTTTAGGTTCTGATTCCATCCATTTTCTTCTCCTCCAGAAGAAAAGCGCCTGGCCCTGGGAGCTGAAAGAGAGAGAGAGAGAGAGAGAGAGAGAGAGAGAGAGAGAGAGAGAGAGAGAGAGAGAGAGAGAGAGAGAGAGAGAGAGAGAGAGAGAGATAGAGATAGAGAGAGAGAGAGAGAGAGAGAGAGAGAGAGAGAGAGAGAGAGAGAAAAAATATGAGAGAGAGATGGAGAGAATGTGAGAGATGGAGAGAGAGAAAATGAGAGAAGAGAGGGAGAGAGAGAGAATATGAGAGAAAGATTGAGGAATATGAGAGAGATAGAGAGATGGATAGATAGATGGATGGAGAGAATATGAGAGAGAGGAAGATGGAAGGAGGTGGAGAGAGATGGAGAGATGGAGATATAGATGATGATAGAGGGGTGGATAGAGAGAGCGCCAGAGAGAAAGGGTTGCTTTCAGAACTGTAAACATGAAAGACAGCTTAAAGCAAGGATTGGATTTTCTTTACGATTGAAAAGGGGCTTGTTACCTTAACTAACAACTTAATCAATGAGTTCTTGGCAGACCCCACTGAATGGTTAGTGTGTAGTGTGTAGTGTTGTACCTTTGGGGGAGCCTGTGTAGGGGTAGTAGTTGGAGTTGGTGTGCTGGTAGTGCTCTTGGAAGGGAGAGGAGGAGTATGGGGAGGAGGAGGAGACAACAAGGTCTTCGTTGGTCTTCGTCTTGGTGGCTGTGGGGGAGGCAGGTTCACCTGGAGAGATGGAGAAAGAGACGAGAGCAGCAGGTCAGAGGAAGATGGAGGGAGAAATGGAGAGAGAGAGGGTAGATCGAGAGAGAGGATCTGGTCAGAGGAAAGGGATAGAGGGATGGAGAGAAAGATAAGAGAAAGGAGAAAGATATACACTCACTCACACATACACACACAAGTATGCACAGACAAACAAACAGGCAGACAGGCAGATAGACAGACTGACAGGCAGACTGACTGAGAGGCAGACAGACATGCATCCAGACAGACAGGTACTTACATAGATGAAACGGTTCACCAGGAAACAACACAGGAGGAAGAAAAAAGGAGAAGATAAGAAGTGTAGAAAAAAAATTGAAGCAGTGAGGAGAAAATGAAGCAAAAGTGAATCAGATTCACACACACACAGAGAATGACTGTCCTACCCTGTCTACTGGCCACAGACAAATGACCCTCCAGCCCTAAGATGATTTCTCTCTCTGCATCTCTGTCCATCTTTCTTCCATCCTTTCCTCCAATGGATTATATCCCGCTCCTTTTCTCTTCCTCCCATTCACATCCGTCTTTCTCTCTCTTTTCTTACCTCTTTTTCCTCCCTAACTCCTTTCCTCTCTCCCTTCATCCCCTCCTCCCCCTCTCTTCGCCCCCCCCCCCCCCCACTCTCTAATTTGCAGTTGGTCTGGCTCCAGACACCAAGAGACATGACCACCTTGCAAATCATCTGCAACCGTCACTGGATTGGAGTTGCAGAGATATTTCTCTCCTTCTCACTCCATATTCCTGTCCTTCTCTCACTCTTCCTTCCCTTCTCTCTCTCTCTTTCTCTCTCTCTCTCTGTCTCTCTCTCTCTCTCTCTCTCTCTCTCTCTCTTTCTCTCTCTCTCTCTCTCTCTCTCTCCCCCCTTTCCCTCCTTCTGTCACTCTCTGTCTCCTCTCTCTTTCTCTCTCTTTCTCTCTGTCCATCTTTGGTCTCTCCCATTCTCTCTCTGTCTCTTTCTCTCTCTGTCCTTCTTGTTGTTCTCTTCAGTACTTGTAGTACAGATGTATTCCATGTGTATGTGTGATGTACTCACCTTGTCTCTTGTATATGGGAGGTTTCCTGTACATGTTGGTTTCCTCTGTGGCTGAAGACATGAGGACAGACAGGGGTAGGAAGACAAGAGAAGAGGAGGAAAAGAGAAGAGAATACCCCTTTGTCAGCAAAACATCTCTCTCCCTCCCTCCCTCTCTCCATTGCTCTGTGTACCTGAGTAGGAGTCTCCCAGAAGGACATTAGGGAGACGGGTGATTAAACTGACACCATCTACCAACCCCACGTCTATCAGAGGTGCGGTTCTGCATAGAGAGAGACCTGACACAACGTGCCCTGGGAGAGGTGCTCGTGCGAGACCAGGGGGAGGGGGGAGGGACAGGGGGAAGGGAGAGGGAAAGATGAAGAAGAGAGGATGGGAGTGGCGGAGGGGAAGAGAGAGAGAAAGAAAGAAAGAAAGAAAGGAGAAAGGTACTGGAAGACTTAAAAAGAGAGGAAGGAGAGGGGAAGAAGAGAGGGAAGAGAGAGAGGGAAGAACGAGAAGACTGAAAAGAGAGGAGAGAGGGAATACAGAGATGAAGAAGAGAGGAGGGAGAAGGGAGGCGCACTAAGTAACAGATGTCACAGTCGTAAACCCGGTCGTGATGTCATGAAACAACACCAGTGACAGATGGAGGGATGAAGGAAGAAAGGCAAAAACATATAGGGATTCATTGATGAGGGAAAGGAGGAAGGAGACTGAAACTGACTCCACGCGTGTGACTTGGTTGGCGAAGGTCAAGATGGGACTCGAGGGGGACAGATCTGAAGGTTCTCTTGAAGTTAGTTTGGGAAGAAGAAGGTCTCCCTCTCTTCCTAATTTGGGTTGAGGTGGGGTAAACCAAGCTGGAGGCCATGACGATAGAGGCAGATGAGGGGGGATGAAGAGAAAGAGGAATAGTCGAGAGAGAGAGGGGTGAGTGAGAGAGAGGGGGGAGAAAGAGGGGAGGGAGAGAAAGAGAGAGACAGAGGGATAGCAGAGAGAGAACGAGAGAACGAGAGAGGGAGGATGAGGTGAAGACAGAGACCTACCTGGCAGATGGAAATGCTGGGGTGCTTGATAGGTAGTGGGCGTGATTGACCTGGACTCAAGCTGACTCTGATAGGGTGAGCTCCTGCCACTCTCAGAGCCTGCAGTCAGCCCAGCCAATGACAGTGAGAGAAACCAGAGCATGAGCAAGGATGGGGGTGAGTGTGCGGGAGAGTCTCACCAGGGTGATTGTATTGCATGTGAGGGAACATGTGTATGTGAAGTGTGTGTGGGGGATAAGTGTATTTAGAGTGTGTGTGTTTAGGCTGTGTGTGTTTGTGAAGTTTGTGTGTGTGTGTTTAGAGTATATGTGTTTAGGGTGTGTATGTGTCTGAGGTGAATGTATGTGTGCGTATATTTGTATGTGTGTTTAGCATGTGTGTGTGTGTGTGTGAACGCGTGTATGTGTGTGTGTTTGTATGCCTGTGTGTGTGTTTAAGTGTGTGTGTTTGTATGCCTGTGAGGTGTATGTGTGTGTTTAGAATGCGTTTGTTTAGTGTGTGTGTGTGTTGTGACACCAAGAGAGGCTGGGTGCTAGACAGAAGATATGTCCCCCTCCAGTGGCTGAGGTCATGTGGGACTCCAGGTGGCCGCTGACTGAACAATGTTTCTCAAGACGGTGTGCATTAGCACACCTGGGAGAGAATTAAGAGGTGATTAAAACAACTTTTCTTTTGGACACCCTGCTTGTTGTTATTTATGGCATCAAAATGACACTACTAAGGTCCAACATACCGAGGAACAGCCTCTCATGGTGTTACAGTGTGTGTGTGTATGCCTGTGTGTGTGTATGCCTGTGTGTGTGTATGCCTGTGTGTGTTTGTATGCCTGTGTGTGTTTGTGGGTCTCACCAGGGCGGTAGCAGAGCTGGGGGGAGCGCGGCAGGACTGGGGACCCCCCCAGACTCCTGTAGGTGGGAGAGTCTGTGAAGGGGCTCGACGAACGCCTCTGACTGAGACACACACTGTCAAACAGCTCCTAGAGCACGGAGGGAAGGGGCAGAGAAGGGAGGAAAGGATGAGGGGGGGGGGAGAAGAGAAGGGAGAGGAAGGAAGGAAGGAAGAGAAAAAATAGGAAGGAGAGAAGGTGTTGAGAGAGAGATAGAAAGATGATGACTAGTCCTATTTAAATTAATAATAGATTACTAGAATGAATCAAGTGGAGCTGGTTCATGCAGGAGGACGCAAGACATAGCGCCTCATTAACAGTGCCTCATAAGTAGCGTATCACTGGAAGCGCGTCATATCACGCAGTAGGGGCACACCTTCTTAGCAGGGCGGGCTATTTAATCAGGATATCGCTGCACTCTGCTTTGCTAGTGCGACACAGGTTGCTTTCTGTTTAATCTGCTGCCTCTGCCTCCCCGGCATCCACCCTTGGTTCTGTGTTTCCTGTTCAAGGGGGAATGTGTCGCTGCTCTCTGCTCGGAGGTCGAGACGGTGTCTCCGTTGGGTGCGGCAGGGAGCCGATGCAAGCAGAACCATAATGCCAAATCAATTGTTACAATGATGTGTTGTACCGCGTGAATAAAGTATCAAGTAAATACTATACTGAGTCCTCCTGCCTGAACCGCCCTGTGCTTGTATGATTCTGCCAACCAGTCAAGTTACAGTTTACATCCCAATGTCCAGACTCTTTTATTATCTGGAGTGTAGTCTATTCGGTTAGGTGACATCCTAGCAAATGGTTAATGCTCCTGCCCCTTAATATTTGTTATTAATGATTTATTGGTCATTCTTTGCAGATGTTGGAGCAAAAGACTATGTAAATACATGTAGACTATGAGGTGTATAATGTTTTTTGCTGTTAGGGGTTATCTAGATTGTGCTGTACCATTCTATGCTAAAGCCATATGCTTTGTTGGCCTGGATATTGCCACCTTGGCAAAGCTAATTAGCCAGCCAATGCGGTTTTTAAAGATCCCATGACATGCTGTTTTTGGATGCTTTTATATAGGCCTTACGGTTCACACTGCAGCGGGGCGGGCAGAGCGGGGCGTCGGCTTCCAATTCATTTTCAATGTAACCAGGCGTTGACGCCCGCGTAGGGCATTGTGGGAAGGCGAGCGGGGCGTCGACGCTCGCGTAGGGTATTGTGGGAAGGCGAGCGGGGCGGCGAAAGTTGGATTTTTCTAAACTTTATGTAAATGAGGAGCGTGAAAACGCCAGCAATGGCCAATCGGGTTGGTTTCTTGTTTCTTGTAACGTAGCAACTGTTGCTCATGGTAAACATTTCTAGGTTTGACAATTTCAAGATGGAAGAGCAACTCATCGTATGTGTGTTTTCATACCCAGTATTGTATGATACGTCTATGTTCGATTACAGAGACATAAACAAAAAAAAGGATGCCTGGCGCAGGGTTGCTGAGGTTGTCGGCGTCCCTGGTGTGTTGTATTTTGTACTTTAATTCAGTTTCTTCACATTACGTAACTTTCTTCTGTGCTAGCTGCATAGTCTAGCTAGCTCACCCGGCACACGATTGACATTCAATGCTGAAATGCTGGCTGGCAGCCACTCGCTATCCATACAGTGAATGTGTAGTGGCAAGTCATAATCTAGCGATAGATTTTCTGAGATTTCGAAAAGGTTACACATGTCAACGTTTATGTCTGATGCATCTTTTTTTTCCAGCCGGAACAAGACCCGTTCCATAGAGTGCGGGTGGCATTTAATCTTTCACTCGGCCTAAAAAAAGTGTGGAAAAAGATAACCTATTGTGTGCTGTAGATAAGATCATGTCAGATCAAGAATGCGAGTCAGATTTTTGCTTAATGTATGTAAAAGTTGTATTTTGTCTGCACATTTGCCATGACATTACACGAACTACAACAGTGAGAACTACAGCTCTGAATGAATCTGTCTGACACGCCCCCGAGCGTGGTGCACTGTGGGAAGGCCGGCGGTGCTGAGCGGTAAAAAAGTCTGCAGTGTGAACGCACCGTAAGTGATCCCCTAATACTGTAGTTGAAGACTCTTTCCCTAAAATCAGCCATGGTGCAGAATAACAGCCACTACGAGTAGTCCCACAATGAGCTTTCCTCAGAACGAGCTGTTTCGGTGTCGTTTTAAATGCTTTGAGTAAGAAAGAGGCGGGGCTAACTGCCATGCTTCGGTTGTTTGCAAATCCATGATGTTCGAGGAAAAACCAACGTCACGCTCACATGGTCTTGGCTCAGTTTCTCATTGGTGGGCCAAATTCTCTGCGCGCGCAAAGCAGAGAAAGGGTAATTAACCTTTATCCTTGTGATCCTAGTTTCTAAACTGATCATTTGAGCTTAAATTTTCTCAAAGGTGGAGAAGAATACCCAGGTCTTAGTTTACACTAAACTACATTTCTAGCCACTGGGGGACCAAAGGCAGGTAGGGGAACTCATATTAATGTTAAATAACCTCCTAAAGTGAATTTTACATGTCATGGGACCTTTAAGTTTTAGTTTGCAAATTAAATAAGAAAACTATAATCATATTAAAAGACATACATATGTGTTTAGTTTGGTAGCTGATCACTGAGACCTATTTACATGTTGAGATCAAGAAGATGAGAACCATACAAAAAAAATTATTTTTATATCTTTGACATTTGACCACCAAACTCTAAACAGTTCATCCATCATGGCTGTCACTGGAGAAGGCAGAAGACAACCTCTAAATAGCAGTAGTCAGGTAGATGATAGTTACCTGAGAGTATGGAGAGAGGGTTCCCAGTGACTGTGGAGGAGGAAAGGAGGAGAAGAAAAGCAGAAGAGGAGAAGGACAACGAGGGGTTGAAGGAGAAGAGGAGTAAAGAAATAAAGAGCAGAGAAAAGAGAGGAAGAAAGGGGTGAGATGTAGGTTTATGATCATCTACTGCGAACACACGTGATAAATAAATACATGGAGGCACATTGAAAAGAGAAAGGGCTCAAGAAATGAAAGGGACAGCCATACACACATAAATACAAAGCCCAGCCCCCCCCACACACAC
>NC_061079.1:2316138-2437248 GCF_021917145.1 Hypomesus transpacificus
ATGTTACAGCGAGCACAGCGGGCACAGGCAGGGTGGTAGTGCTTCCCTCCTGCCTGGAGGCGAGGGAGAGGGAGACAGGGGCAAGACAGGGGAGAGGGAGACAGAGGAGAGGAGCAATGGGGGTCAGTGAGAAAGGGTGGGGAGAGAATAGGGGGAAAGAGAGAGAGTGGGGGCAGTAAGAGAGTGGGGGAGATGGGAGAAAAAGGAAAAGAATAAGGGGGAGACAGTGAAGTGGGTGAGAGAGGGGGTAGAAGAGAGAAAGGAGGAGAGAATAAGGGGAAGACAGTGGGGGCAGTGAGGGGGGGGGGGGCAGAGAGAGAAAATTAGAGTGAAACTGTGATATGAACATAATTGGATGTGTGTGGGACCAGATAAGACAAGAAGTCATAACAGAAAATGAGAGGAGAGGTGTCAGAATGACGCAGCTCTCCACTCTGTTTTACAGTAAAAAGACTATTAACTGAGGAAGAATGTGTCTCTAATACCTGTTTGTGTGTGTGTGTGTGTGTGTAAAAATGTGTGCTGGGTGAGTTTGTTTGGACTCACCTCCAGTACTCTGCCGCTGATATACCTGCTACAGGTCTCACACCTGATGCCATACTGGGCATGGTAGTCAGCCTCACAGTACGGAACCCCGTCCCTAAGAGGCACACGGCAGCACACTGATGTCACACCAAACGTCCCCTCACACAGGACATCCACTGGAGGAGACTGGTGTACTAGTCCTTTAACCTGTGTCTTTGTGTGTGTATGTGTCTGTGTGTGTTTATCTGTGTCGGTGTATGTGTCTGTGTGTATGTGTCTGTTTGTGTGTGTATGTGTGTGTGTGGGTGTCTGTGTGTGTCTGTGGGTGGACCTACTTGCTGATGTACTCTCCAGTCAACACAGCGCCACAGGTGTGACACTTGAAGCAGCTGACGTGCCACTGTTTCTCCAGCGCTAGAAGAGACTGACCCTGTCTGATCTCCTCCTGACAGCCTGCACAGTCTGGACACACACACACACACATAAACACAGAGACATACACACAGAGACATACACACACACACCCACACATACACACACAAGTACACACACACACAGGTAGGTAGAAAGAGGAGGTCAACACACACAAACACACACACGCACTTTCCCTTAAGGCAGTAACTGAACTGGGACACAGTAAGTGTGTCACTGATGCTTCCTACAGTGTTCACCTGGACTCTGTGTGTGTGTGTTTGTGTGTGTATGAGTGTGCATGTGTGTGCGTTTGTGTGTGTGCGAGCGTATGTGTGTGCGTTTGCGTGTGTGCGTGGAACTTACGGCTGGGTCCGTGGACCTTCACAGGCTGCTTGCTGACCAGAGACAGGGAGCACTGCTGACACACACACTTCTTACCACAGAAGGTCACTTTGTCCCCTATAGGGAAGGGCTTCCTAGAAGGAACAACACACACACACACACACACAGATTAGGGAGAAAAGTAGATGTGTCAGTATTGGATGCAGTGTGTTCGTGTGAGTGTGTGTGTGTGTGTGTGCATGCCCCTCCCCCCTCCAGTGCACCCACTCCTGAAATGTTAGAGGGAGCAGTTCCTGGCAGACCTCCTTGGCTCCTGTAAGCTGATTTACTATGCTGGATTTGTTGTTGGTGTTGTTTGGCTTGTGGTTGTAAGACAGAACATGCATGCACATGGAGATGAGAGGCTCATAGTGGAAGGTAGCTTATGTGTGTGTGTGTGTGTGTGTGGGGGGGGGGGGGGGCTTAGTATGTGGGGAATGAGCACGGAATGCACAGGTGGTCAGAGGAGGGGGGAGGGGGAGGTCATGCAGCACAGGTGGACATGGTAGTTTGTCTGCAGTGTGTGTGTCTGCAGTGTGTGTGGCTGTGTGTGTCCTAGTGTGAGTGTGTGTCTTAGTGTGTGTGTGTAAGTGTGTGCGTAAGTGGGTTTAAGTGTGTGCGTGTGTGACTGTGTGTGTGTCTGCAGTGTGTGTGTGTGTGTGTGTGTGTGTGTGCTAGTGTGTGTGTATGTGTGTGTTAGTGTGTTTGTGGATGTGGATGTGTGTGAGTGTGTGAGTGTGTGTCAGTGTATATGTGTGTGTGAATGTGTGTGTGTATGTGTGTGCATAAGCGTGTGTGCGAGATATGGGGCTTAATCAATGTCAGCGTTACTGCACAGTGTATTCACCTTGTACCTGATACGGGTGAATTACGCGTGGGCTACTCTGGCGAGTTTTAGAAAGCCCAGAATTAAAACTACACCACACAGTTGGTGTGCGTATAAACAGGCGTAATTTGTGCATATTAGCCTACATTTGATAAGGCGTGCGCACAGGCAGTTGACATTAAAAACACTAAGGGCCCTATCTTGCACCCAGCGCAATTGACTTAGTCAACGACGCAAGTGTCATTCCTAGTTTGCACTCAACGCAAAGCCGACTTTTCCCTCCACAGACGCACGTCGAAATGACTTTGCGCTCCCGTGGGCGGTTCAGCGAAAAAGGAGGCGTGTTCTGGCGCAAACGTTCCCTGGTGCTATCTTGCAGTTTCCGAAAAACAATTTCGCTATTGACCAGGAAAAACGTGGTCTAAAGTCAATGGCGCATTATTGAGATGCTATTTTAAGGGCGAAAGCTTGGTCCGTGCCCACAGCTGGCGAGGCCAGCCGTCTTCTATCGGGGAACTATACGTTACATTGTTTTGATTTATGGCGTGTTACATTTCTTCAATGTTATGAGAAGATTTTCATAAGAAATGTCTATGTATGTGAACTTGATTTGTAACAGCTGTGGCAATTTCCTCCCATGACTGTTTCACCGAAGCTAATTTGGTTAGGTTTCGTCGCCCATGCCCATCAGAATCAGAATTCGGTTTATTCGCCATGTAGCCTATGTTACAAAAATATGCAATTTACTGTGGCAGGAAGGTGCAAACAATAAACATATACGGGTATAAATTAAGTGCAAAAGTACATTAGTTAAACTAATTCTAATAACTAAACAATTTTAAAATATAACAGTAAAAAAAAAAATATATATATGCAAAAATAATAATAATTTGAATGAGCAGCATGAGTGGGCAACTTAGTGCAATGAGAAAACTGCTCTGCCTTTCCCATATAATGTCACTTCTCTTTCTTTTACGGCCCTGAGGAGAATGTCGGTCTCCTCGGCTGTGAACCGCTGGCGTGCGCATGGCAAATCCGCCGTTATAATAGCAATTTGCCATGGAACTAGCGCTGCTCTTAAAGGGAATGTGAGATGATGCTCTGATTGGTTTATTGCACGTTACGCCCAAACCACACCCATTAGTAATGTAGCTACTTCAGACCAACCCTTTTTAGATTTGCGCGGGGCGCAAAGTCATTTATCCCGCCGGCAAAATAACAACCAAGCTGAAGTCACGCCCACAAAGTTACTTGCGCTTTGCGTTTTGATACTTGCGTTTCAGATCGTCAAAATAGGGGGGGGGGTAATACTGAAACAGCGATCTAAGCTATGCCTTAATAGCTCACGCGTCTAGGCGGGCAGGTGTGCGCCGGCATTTCAGTATGGGAAGCGCACATGACACCTGTCTGTCCGCACGTCTAGATATCAATCAAACTGTAAAACTTGGTGTTTAAGTGACGTAAGTGACTTTAGTCTGTAATACATTACATTTAGCTGAATGACTAAAGCAGGGGTGGACAGGTGTGCTGGAGCAGGGAAACATCTAAAACATGCAGGACTGAGGCTCTCGAGGACCAGGGTTGGCCACCCCTGGACTAAAGGGATAGAATTCAAATATTCAAAGTCAATAATCACCGACTACCAACACGAACATGAATAACATATTCAAGGCAGGTACATTTTCCAAAGACCTCATGCGTCTAGGCGGGCAGGTGTTTGCAGGCGTTTCTGTGCTGCGCTGCGCAAAAGTGTCAGTAAGCGAAGCACACATGACACCTGCTTGTGCGCACGCCTAGATATGTATCAAACAGTTAGGCGTAGTATTCACCTGACATACGCCTGAAATACGCGAGACTTACGCCTACGTAACGTGTGTGTGACCGCCTGTGTCCATTGGAAGTCAATGTCAAATTCTCGCGTGCGTTCAGAGGTTTGATATCATCGCGCAGGCGTGTGTAGGCGCTATTGTGCGCTTTGCATATGAACCAGTGACACGTACAACACCTTATAGTGAGAGTGTGTGTGAGTGTGTGTCTGTATATGTGTGTGTGGGTGTGTGTGTATACCTGCAGAGGCTACAGATGAAGCAGTGAGGATGGTAGGTGCGTCCCAGAGCAGACACCACCTCTCCGGTGATGTAGTTGCAGCAGCTGTCACACCTGGTGCCGTAGAGACGCTGGTAGTCCTCAGTACAGATGTACTCTCCCCCCTTCTGGAAGAACCCGGAACGTGCCAGGTCACACCCACACACTGGGATGGGGGGAGGGACGGGAGGGACAGAAAGAGAAACAGAAACACAGAGAGAGAGACAGAGAGAGACAGAGAGACAGAGCGAGGGAGAAACAGAGAGAGAGATATCGAATTTGAGGTGGAGAGGGAGAGGGAGAGGGAGAGAGAGATTGAGTTTGTGCCTGCATGGTGGAAGATGGAACTGTGTGTGTGTGTGTGTGTGGTGCGTGTGTGTGTACGTGTGTGTGTAAAAGAGCCCATATGCACCATTTCATTCTCTTTATAGCTGAGCTGCTGTAATGTGTTTGATGGATCAGAGCCCATCCTCTCTCCTTGTGTCTCTATCCCAACCCCTTTTCCCTTTCTCCTCCCCCCTCTCCTCTCCCCTCTCCTCCCCCTTCTCCACCATCTCCCCCCGTCTCTCTACCTCTCTACCTCTCTCCCCTCCATCTCTTTCCATCTCTCCATTCCCCTCCATCCCTGCCTCTCTCTCCCCTTACACCCCATTCCCCTCTCTCCCTTGCTATCCCCATCTCTCTGGCTCACTCTCCCCATTTCTCTCTCTCTCTCTCTCTCTCTCTCTCTCTCTCTCTCTCTCTCTCTCTTTCTCTCTCTCTCTGTGTCTCTCTCTGTCTCTCTCTCTCTCTCTCTCTCTCTCTCTCTCTCTCTCTCTCTCTCTCTCTGTCTCTGTCTCTGTCTCTCTCACTCTCACTCTCTCTACTGTCTCTCTCTACCCCCCGGTCATAACAGGTAATAAAACAGTCGTCAGGCAGCTCTCTTGTCTGTCAGACCCCTAAGAGCTGGTCCCAGAGCAGTCGTTAAGGATGCATCTTCACCAGCAGAAAGCATAGATGACCCTTTAAGAACTGGTCTCAGAACCTGTTGTCAATACCCATTACTGTAACAGACCCATTTCACGCACACACACACACACACATGCCCTAACACATACCTATCTCCTTTGTCCTGATGGCCGCACACAAACACACACAGTGCAGCTTTTGTATTCCATATTCCATTATGGCTTTGGCTAGACTAGTCACTAGTGAATGTGAGCAGTAAAGCTGTGGAGCCAATGGGACTCTGTGTGTGTATGTGTGTGCGCGTATGTGTGTGTGCGTGTATATGTGTGTGTGTGTGTGACTGTTTGCATGTGTTCAGAATTCTAGATTGGTAAATGGGCAGCAGATTCCAGGAAAGACACAAGTCTGCATTTGCTGTTTGGTGAGAAAGAGTCAAACACACACACACACACACACAGTTCTCCTCTTGTCCTTTCTGCTGCTTAAATGCCAGCCTGACCTTTTACTGTCAGTGCGTAACAAATGCCAACCTGGATGTGTGACACAATGCTAATCAGGACGTCACCTAACGCAGGAATGTGTGTGACTGCTGGGGGAGGGAGCACTAGCGCACATGTGCGTGAAAATACCGTCCCAGCCTGTCAAGGCACTGGGATCAGAGGTCAGCGTTCAGAGGTCAAGGGTGGTCTGGTCCCTCACCTGTCTTCCTGTCTCTGTCACACACCGCTCTCTGAGAGGAAACAGCAAAGGTGGGCTTGTTTTAGCCTGCCTTGCATACCGACCGGGCTATTTTAGCATCCTCTTCTCCTCTATGCATGAGGAGCTAAATGCAGAACACTGTCTGTGTTTCACATGGAGACATCTCTCAGGGACCACCTATAACCAATCTAAACTTTCAAAGAAGACAGTACAAATATTAAGAAACTTCAAGAGGAGAAATTCAGTCAGGACTCCCTTCCTCAACAGACAGTTGCTATTCCAGACCATAAGTTGGAGACAATTATATATTCTACATATGCTCTATATCTGAACACCGCAGCCCAAACTAGCAAATAGGAGCACTCCTGACAGTTCCACTAGTAACTAAACTAGCCAGTGGGAACTCTAGTCCTACAGTGCTGCCCAACACTCAAACTTAACGAAGTAGACTTTTAATCAGCCTAATACTGTGAGCCAATCACACATCTTGTTAAGTGGGTCAGGTGACTGAGGCGAGCAGATCAGTGTCAGTGTGGTAACCTAGGTGACCTGACAGTGAGATGACCTTGTGACCTCCAGGATGTCTAATCCTTCATCCACCAGGACACCAGGTCTCTGTTCTGATCCCTTCCTCTCTCTCCTCTGATCTCTCCTTCTCTCTTTTCCTCACAGTCTACATCAGTCTTACTCTATCTCTCTCCCTCTCTCTTTTTATGGCTCTATAGCACATAACTACGGTATCTCTCTCCCTCAGTCTTCTTAAGGGCCATCATTAATGTCACATTCTCATGTATTCCATTAGCATTGTTGTGGCAGCAACTGCACTCACATTGCCAGCAAACGTTCTTCAACCCAGCACACATCCTCCTGCAGCTGCACACTGCTGCTCTCTCTCACACACACACACACACACACAGCTGCTTATCCTGCTGATCCGGGAGGGGAGAAAAAGGAACAGCGTGAGTAGAGAGATTACAGAGGGAGGAAAGAGGAGGAGAAGAGATTAGACAGA
Source organism: Hypomesus transpacificus (assembly GCF_021917145.1). Taxonomy (NCBI): domain Eukaryota; kingdom Metazoa; phylum Chordata; class Actinopteri; order Osmeriformes; family Osmeridae; genus Hypomesus; species Hypomesus transpacificus. The sequence continues at coordinate 2,323,029 of NC_061079.1, forward strand.
GAAGAGAGGAGAAGAAGAGAGAGGGGAGGAGAGCAGGGGGAAGAAGAGAGTGGAGGAGAGGGGATGAGAGGGGAGGGGAGGAAAGGAGAGGAGTGGAAGGGGGGGGAAATAAAGGAGAGGAAAGGGAGGGAGAGGGGGAGGAAAGGAAAAGAGAGGAGAGGAAGATATGTAGAGTGATGAGGACATAGAGACTGAAACCAGTAATGTTGCCATAGCAATTCAAACTGGTTCCCAATAGCTATGTAAGGGGCTTGCAGTCATTTTTGGAGGGGAGACATTCACACATACACACTGCACACATACACACATCCTGGCAGAAACAGAAGTGAGATCGACACAGTGGTCCATCTTCCTTCCTTAGTGTGATAGAGGGATGAAGCGAGAGAACAAAGGCATGTGCCCCTCTTTCTCTCTCTCTCCTCTACTTATTTCTCTCTCGCCTTCCCTTTCTCTGTATACAGCCCTCATTCAAACATTCTCATGGAAACAACTGCACTCACATTTCCCAGCAGGGGTTCTTCAGTGCTTTGTGACATCTACCTGATGGTTGAAATTGGGTTCTTCACTGCTTTGTGACATCTACCTGATGGTTGAGATTGGGTTCTTCACTGCTTTGTGACATCTACCTGATGGTTGAGATTGGGTTTTATTCAATGTTCTCCTGACAGATCTCTCCCTACTCTACTCTTTGCTGCTTGACGGCCGTCCAGTTCCTCCCTGGTAACGGTCGCAACTCTGCCCTACTGTGGACGGCTGACTGAGACTTATTGATCTGTCATCTGAGACTGTATGTGTGAGGGAGATAAGAGAAGGAAAGGGAGGGAGAGAGAGAGAGACAGGGGGAAAGAGAGAGGGAGCGAGGTAGAGAGGGAGAGAGAGAGGAGGGAGGGAGAGAGAGAGAGGGGGAGAGAGAGAGAGCAAGGGAGGGAGGGGGAGATGAGAGAGGAAGGGGGAGATGAGAGAGAGAGAGAGAGAGAGAGAGAGAGAGAGAGAGAGAGAGAGAGAGAGAGAGAAGGGGGGAGGCAGAGATGAGAGAGTGGGAGGGAGGGAGGGATGAGAGACAAATGGAAGGGAGAAATGAGAGAGATAGAGATGGAGAGAAAGGGAGAGAAAGAGAGGGAGAGATGAAGAGATTGGGAGCGAAGAGAGAGAGAGTGGTAGGGAGGGAGAAAAAGAGAGAGGAAGGGATGAAAGAGAGGGAGGGAGAGATGAGAGCCAAAGGGGGAGAGACAGATGAAAGAGAGAGAAAGAGATTGAGAGATAGAGAGGAAGCAAGATGTGAGTGCATGCATTTGCAAATGATGTGTGTGCCTGTAGATGTGTGTGTGTGTGTGTGCATGTGTATGTACAAGGCTCAGTGAATCCTGCATTAGGAGTTCATATCTCAGCCTCCTGGCCTGTCCTTGTGTGTGTCTCTCTTTTTCTCTCCTTTACACTCCCTCTGTCTCTCTCTCTTTCTCTCTCTCTTCTCTCTCTCTCTCTCTCTCTCTCTCTCTCTCTCTCTCCTCTCTCTCTCTCTCTCTCTCTCTCTCTCTCTCTCTCTCTCTCTCTCTCCTCTCTTTCTCTCTCTCTCTCTCTCTCTCTCTCTCTCTCTCTCTCTCTCTCTCTCTCTCTCTTCTCTCTCTCTCTCTCTCTCTCTCTCTCTCTCTCTTTCTCTCTCTGTCTATCCCTCTCTCTCTCTAGTACAGTTTAGCCAGGCGTGACAAAGAAGATGAATGGGTGAGGAGGAGAAGGAGAGGAGGGAAGGACAGGGGAGGAGAGGAGGAAGAGAGGGGTGACGAGAAGGAGACACGGGGCAAGGTATCGATCCCTTAAATCCTGTATCTGCCGTTGCCGCGGTGATCATTCAGGACAGAGACACAACCTGCTACTTTCTGTCACCGCCTGTCCCCATCAATATGTATCATCTCATCAGCAAGGGACCAGGGGCTCGGTCCACCTTGCATGTGGATTAGATGGTGTGGGTGTGTGGGTGGGGGTATCTGTGTACATGTATGTGTGTGTATTTGTATGTATGGGGGTGTGCGTCTGCGGTACCCGCAGTGTGTGCATGGGGTGTAATCAGTGTCAGCGTAACTGCACACAGAGCATTCACCGCGTACCTGGGTCAATTAGCCTACGTGTAGGCTACTCTGGCGAGTTGTAGCCAGTGTGGAATGAATACGGGACCTTATAGATACCTGATATATAATTAGGTGTGCGTATAAAGGTGTCATTTGTCCATATTACATTTGATAAGGCTTGCGTATAGGCACGTGTTGTATGTGCTTTGATGAAAGCTGATGACATTTTCGTCTAGTTTTAGTTTACGAAAACCTATGACATTTTAGTCTTGTTTTAGTCGACGAAAACTGATGACAGATATTATAGTTTATGTCAATGAACATTTTATTTAAATCTCTTTTTAATCAAACAGAAGTAATCTAAGCAGTAGTCTTGGGAGGCATTTTAATGCCAAAACCATTTGTTTAAATGTATGTATTGGTCTAGAATAAGGTATTCAAAGTCATGTTGTTGATGCCAAATTCAGTTCAGTGTGATTGCAATGTGAATGATAAAACTAGCTACAGTATTTGTCCAAAAAGGGATGCTTACTACACATGGAGTCAGTCAGTCAGGTAGGAACTAAGAACCCACTTTCCACTCTCTCATACAAACAAATACACACACACACACACACACAGTACACACACTAGTCACACATGTTAACCCACTTTCCATTCTCACAAACAAATATACACACACATGCTAGTCACACATGTTTGTTTCAGTCGTTTTCAGCTCCAGTGGCTAAGGTTTAAAGCTAACGTCTAAAGCTAACGTCTAAAGTTAACGTTTAAATGAGACACATTTACCACAGCCTCATGAGTTGGTTAATAATAATAACACGACTAAACAGGACGAAATAACGTTATAACATTTCTCTTGTTTTTATTTTGTAAACCACATTTAGTCTTGTTTTATTCATCAACATTATTTCATTATTAATTTAATTATAGTCATAATTTTCGTTGACGAGAGCAACACTACTGTTGCACACACACACACACGCACACACACACATACGCACACACTCTCACACATATACACTGAACAGACTATGTGCTTCAAACACACAAACACACACACTGTGAACACAGAAACATGCAAGCACAGAGTGCAGACATCAAGTGAGGCAGGCTTATTTATTACTGCTCTAGTCTTTATCTCAGTGCTGGATCACTGGCATTACGCAACTACACCTATCTCAGAGGCGTGTGTGGGTATGTGGTGTGTGTATATATGCATGTGTGTGTCTGTGGGACTGTGTATGTTCTAAGGCAGCAACATGGTAGTTACAATTACCGTACACACGTACACCTCCCCCCATCCCCTCACCTTGGCAGGTGAAGCAGCGCTTGTGGAAGTGGACGCTCTGCACACGCACCACCTCTCCCCTGCACACCTCCCTGCAGCGCAGACACGTGATGGAAACACGCCCCCTGGCCTCCCCACCGATGCCCCCGGACCCCCCACAGGGGCGAGGCTGGACCTGACCTGGAGAGGAGAGGGAGAGGTGGGGAGACATGAGGTGGGGAGGAGAGGAGAGGATAGGAAAGGTTCGTTTTTACACACAGCAGACTGGTGAAGATGTCTGAAGGGAAACAGAGTCAACAGAGCATAATACAACAGGCTGTTAGCCAGACACATCATAGACACGGTCACATGACCACAGAAAGAGGGGATGAGAGGGGGTAAAAGGGCTGAAAAAGAGAGAGATCTGAATGGATAGAATCAACATGTCTTTCTCCTGATTGATCACCAGTCAACCACCAGCTACATAGACTCCTCCCCACAGGGAGCTCAGCAAATCAGGGGTTGCATTCTTCACAGGAACAGAAGGGCCATTGAGTTAATCAGCCAATCACACAGACGATCACTTTGCCTGGTTGGCCAATGATTCATGGCCTTTTTAACCAATCATTCTGCCACAGAGGACAATCACTCACCAGACACTGTAGAACAGTATTATTCCGGTTCTAGATCTGCATTTTCAATTCTCTAGACGTTTTCTAAAGGTTGTACAACAGTATTATAAACATTCTAGAACAGTATTCTAAAGGTTCTAGATCAGCATTAAGACTGTTCTGTTTTCTCACGGTCTGTGTGTGTATGTGTGTGCGAATGTGTGTGTGTGTGTGTCTGTTTGCATGTTTTCAGGATTCTAGATTGGTAAATGGGCAGCAGGTTCCAGGAAAGACACAAGTCGACATTTGCTTTTTGGTGAGAAAGAGTAAAACACACACACACACACTTGTCCGCAGTGTGCAGCAGGGGTAGGGGGCGTTAGGGGGGTGTCGAGGGGGCACGACTGGATTAGGCAAGCCTTATCCTCTGTTATAGAACTAAAGTAAATCCCTCTTAGTGGGTTACCAGCCCTCCACACACATTTGAGCATTCATGGGCTTACACACACACACACACACAAGGACCACTTATTTGTCCTAAAGCCATAACATAGCCTTCTCTATAACAGACAGTGTGTGTACATAGACAGTGCATGCCACACAGTCAGAGCATGTGTACAGACTACAGACTCTGGAATACATAACTACAGCCCTACAGACAGCAGTTCAAATCCCTCACTGGGTCATTTCTGCCCTGTGCTCCCTAAAGTCTTTGTCTCTAGAACATTCACAAACACACATCTAGTAGTGACACACTGCAGGATTACGCCAGCATGTTGCATAACAGCCAGAGGCAGTCACAAAGTGTGTGTGTGTCTAGTCAGTGTGTGTGTGTGGGTCTGTGTGTATGTGTATGTATGTGTGTAGAGTCACAGAGGGGCAGGATTGTAAGCTGGAAGAGATTTAGACATGGCCTCTTGTTGTAATGAAGTTACTGTACTCTACCCTACCCTGTTCTGTTCAACTTTACCCTCCTCTTTTCTACTTTATTTTACTCAAATGTATTTCACTCTGATCTACTCTACTCTGCTCTCTTCTATTCTACTCCATTTGACTCGACTCTATTTTTCTCTGCTCTGCTACTTTGTTCTGCTCTATTCTAGTCAGTTCTACTCTACTCTGTGGTATTCTACTCTGCTCACATTCTCCAGGTGGCAGAGAGCTTTCTTTGGCTTCTGTGCCAATCTCTGTGCCATCTGGGAGGGATGCAGAGCCAACATCCACCATGGCACTCCAGACCTGGCACACACACACACATTTTCAAATACACTTACACACACACACATGCAAACACAAGCAAGGACTCACACACACTTACACGCACACACTCGGGCGGCTTACGTTGTCAGTTGCTAGGAAGATAATGCAACCAACTACACTGTAACAAACTACACTGCAACTGACTACACTGCAACCAACTACACTGCAACTGACTACACTGCAACCAACTACACTGCAACCAACCACCAGATATGGCAAAAGCACACATCCTTTTACATGGTTAAACAGAGCCTGGTAAAATTGCATTACATTTAGTAGACACTCTTATCCAGAGCAGCTTACAGTAAGTACAGTGACATCTCCCCAGAGGCAAGTAGGATGAAGTGCCTTCCCCAAGGACACAACGTAATTTGACCCAGCCGAGAATCGAACTGGCAACCTTCTGATTACTAGCCTCTAGCCCGATTCCCTAACCGCTCAGCCACCTGAAGTACTGACTACACTTTTATTACTCAAGTTTAAGTAAAGAAGCATGGGCTCTCTTTAGTGTCACGCTGGTAACTGGACCTCACATCATATTACTGTAATACAAAAAGACATGATAGACACGCAGCGCATTTACCAGAAATCCATTTTCACGCTGACAATTTCAAACATCTACCTCATATATGGCCATGGGTGATCAGGAATGTCCCTATTCTCCGTCATGACAACATTGCTAACTCATTCTGTCTCATCCATAACGTTAGCCATTGTTCTTGCTGCCTTCTGCCTTGCTCCATGGTATCTTTGTAAACTAGTCAGGGAGTCAGGTGGCTGAGCGGTGAGGGAGTCGGGCTAGTAATCTAAAGGTCGCCAGTCCGATTCCCAGCCACACCAAATGACGTTGTGTCCTTGGGCAAGGCACCCTACTTGCCTCGGGGGGAACGTCCCTGTACTTACTGTAAGTCGCTCTGGATAAGAGAGTCTGCTAAATGACTAAAATAAAATCAATAAAAAATAAAATACCTTACGTTTGTTGTGCATGATGGCCAGGAAATGAGAAAAGGCACTCAGGCTATATATCATGCCACCAAATACAAATTAAAACTAAAGTAACAAGTCTGGTTTTAAAATGTAAGAGGTAGATGATACAGGGGTTTGTATAAAAGATCTAAGGCGTGAAAGTAAAAAGTTGTCAGAAACAAAATGTATAGGGAAGTAAATACTGACTGAAATTCTACTTACTTTAAGTACAGTAACGAAATATTTCTAGTTCATTCCTTCCCGTATCTGCCAACTACACTGCAACTAACTACACTGAGTAAAAGCTGATGCACACACGCCTGCACATATGCATGTGCACATAGAGACACACACACACTCTCTCACACACACACGCTCACAAGCACGTCTGACATTCGCTGTTCCCCCTGTCTTGGTGTTGGAGTGCAGCCTCAGCTGTAACTCACATTACTGTCAAGACTGGTCAGTCCTGATCCACACACACCCACACATACATGCATGCACAGACACAGGCATGCACACACACATGTATGCATGCACATACACACACTCATCTGAATTTTTATGATGCTGTTTTTGATCAATATAGACAGTTATTCATAATAATGTCATCATGTTGATCAGGTACTATAGAAATAGACTCCCTTCCAATGGTGTGTGTGTGTGTGGGGGGGGTGTCATTCAATTCAAGTACTATTTTTTCCTACAACTTTGAATCAACTCTATCCTCTTTCTTTACATTAACGCATACCCCACACCTGCACTCTCTCTCTGTCTCTCTGTCTCTCTGTCTCTCTCTCTCTCACACACACACACACATACACACACACACACTGTTAAGGGCTTCAAATTTAGCTGTGTCACCCAGCATGTCATGATGATGTCATCAGTGCAGAGAACCCAGACAGACCATAATCTCTCATCTGTCATTGTGAGTTGTCATGGTGAACCAAACTGCCCTGTGCGGCACAAGCTTCCACAGACAGAATCTTTTCTCCTCCTCCTTCTTCTCTTAGCCTCTCATCCTTCTCGTCCTCTCCTCCTCCACCTCTTCTTCTCTCATCTTCTTCTCCTTCTCCTCATCCTCTCTTCCTTCTCTTCTTCTCTCTCCTTCCCCCTCTCTCCTGACTTCTTCCCACAGGTTCAGATAGTATGCACACCAATACCAGCAGCACTACAGGGCATTATACAACTCTTTCTCTCTCACACTCTTTCTCTCTCTCTCTGGTTCACTCTCTTTCTCTCTCTCTCTGGTTCACTCTCTCTCTCTCTCTCTCTCTCTCTCTCTCTCTCTCTCTCTCTCTCTCTGGTTCACTCTCTCTCTCTCTCTCTCTCTCTCTCTCTCTCTCTCTCTCTCTCTCTCTCTACTTTACTCTCTCATATTCTCTCTTATTCTTTCCCTCTGGCTTTCGACACACAAGTACACCCACACACATACAAACACACACACACACACGCACCCACACACAGATGAGGTTCTTGCTGGGTGGATGGCTTGGCATCAGACCAGAGCAGAGAGGAGGGTAATAGGCTGTTTATCTGTGCACTGTTTATTGTTCTGTTTGTTTGTGTGTTTACCCGCCAGCATTATTGTCTTACAGATTGTTTGAAGGAGTAGCTTGGTCGGTTAGGAAACACTGCTGCTCTGAGGCAAGGAGAGAGACCTTGCAAAGCTCTCTGCTCACCTGTCAATACTGACCAGTGTCCATACTAATTCATCTATCAACCAACTGTAACTACCGTAACTAAATGATCGGTTAGGCTACTCAAGATCGATGCCTGATCAATAACTGACCCCTGTTTGGTGAATCCGGGTTAAAAGCTTCCAATGAAATTGTCAGATTGATGTGTTTAACACTAACTCAACTCTTCCATTTAATTTAATTTACTTTACTGGTCCCACAGGAAATTCAAACAAGATTAGGGAACGGAAGAGCAGGGAAACTGCATCTATGATGCGTGACAGGGATTGAGGTGTAGGCCTATCTAAAAAGTACAGTGCTCGAAAACGAAATGACTACCTTTACCATACAATATCCATGATACAGTACTAATAATGAGTTAAGTTGAGGGTGTCAGATAAACCCGCGCGCACACACGCACGCACAGCACTTCCAGTGTAGGCTACTTACCGTTAGTGTTCATGGTCATCCGTTGAGGGGCTATCCCTGCACGGCTCTCTACACACCTAGCTAAGATCCGGTCGTCTCATGTCCTTTTAGGACAATCTTACAATACCTTTTTACAAACTCACAACACTCGACCCTTAAGGAACCGCTATAAAATCACAGTGCGAGACCAGCGCTACACTCCGCTGCGGTCCAGTTCGGTGACGGATAGTCTAGGTGAGGTGGGGAAGACTGAACAGAGAAGGAAAGGAGGGATGACGGGATGAGTTCCTTCCGTCCCCATGCGCAGGGAAGCCGATTACAACAATGGTTTAGCTTGCCCAAGGTTGAGGGATTTGACTAAAGCCGGATTGGACGCGTGTCAACGCGCTGCTCTGTCTCGCTCTGTCTTCGCCTCATCCTTCTTCTCTAGTAACGGAAGAGCGGAGGAGAGTGTGAAAGAGACCAGCGCTTGTAGAGGCGCCCGTCCTGTCTCCGCTGATCTCGTTCCTCGTGGCAGCGCGCCTTGTCTGCGGTGCGCTATACACGGACAGAGAGACCCGTGCTCTGGTTGGGAAATGGTACGCGAGCGCCGAACAGCGTCCGAACAAGCCAATTGGTTTGGTTCAGCAAAAAGTGTAACCCTGAATGTTGCATTCAGTGAGTGTTGACAGACTGTATAAATGTAAATATTCACATGATTATCGTGAACTGTCTATTTATGTATGTCTATCTATTCAGATAGAACCCCTTCTTTTGGAGATAATCTGCAGTTTCACACCTAGTCCAGCGGTAGGCAGTGTTGATCTGGAATTCCTGGAATGGACTGGAGTAGACCAGACCCAGACCCAGGGCCCCCCATAGAAACTGCTGGGCCCCTGAAAAGGTCCAGTGAATGGGCCCCCCCTAATAGGTCTTTACTTATTAACGAAGGCACGTGTGTGCTCTCTCCTACATAAAACATATGTAAACTTAGAGAGACATACTCAGTGATGGGAGCTACATTATAGCAAAACAAATACATCTTTATACATAACACTTAAACATAAAGTTGAATAAATATAACTGAGAGGCCTTGACAACTTGTGTGGCGCCGGGCCAGACACACACACACACACACACACCAATTTGACACACTGAGATCTGCTTCACTCACCACATTTTCTAGTATAAAATGCAATTTACCTGCCTTCTTCTTTGCCTATTATACAGCCATCTTCCTTGTCTTTCTGGATGCAAAGTCTTTTATAATGTATTTGAAGTCAATTTGTTTAGCCATTTCACACTCAATGGAACATATTGTGATTGAGCCTCTCCTGGCTCATTGTGGAGCACAAGTCGTTTTTATGATTTTGAGTTTACTGAAGGACCCTTCTCCTCCTGTCAAGTTACATGTAAAGAGCAATGCAGAACATGTGCTTTCTCAGTGTCAGCTTTGCTCTATCTAGCTATCTACCTTCTTCCGACTGGAAAAAAATATGTATTACTTGCTAGCTCTCTCCTTTTTTCTCTCTTTTCTTTTCTGATATCCCGATTTCTGAACAGGTCCTGGTATGGCAACAAAATGCAGCCTACTCTGACATTATTAACTTAACATTAGATCAATAAATGACGTCGCTAAACAAAAAACGACTCATACCATTTTTAGGAGAGACCAGGGGGGGGGGGGGGGGGTTTCATTATGAAACAGGCTACATTTTACTAAAGCAACAATACAATGTTTATGTTTGCTTTTTTAAGTAATGATTAGTATTTCAGTAAAGAATAAATTGGTTATAATTTCTTAAAATATTTAAGACAAACATGATTATTGCACGCATCGCGGCTGGGCCCCAGAAAGCTTTCCCCCTTTCCCCCCTTAGGGGCGGCCCAACCCAGACCCAACCCAGACCCAACCCAGACCCAACCCAGACCCAACCCAGACCTAACCCAGACCTGGACTAAACCAGAATAAACCAGACCAGACTAGACCAGGGGCCAGTTGCATACACTTAGTTTAAGACTAGTCTTAGCCTTAGACTGTCTTAAATTGTCAGGTTAGACTAGTCTAATTAATCCTGTCTGTTGCATGAATAGTAAGAATGACTTAATTTAAGGTAGAAAAGTTAGCCACCTCTCCCCCTGGCTAAACCTTGCGGTAAGGGTTTAGTTGCCATGCCAACAATCTGTTAGTTCGTCATTATTTTAGCATAATTCATCACAAAAATGATTCTGTTTGTTCATTTTAACTGGAGAAATGTTTAACTGGGGTCTGCTTTACCGCTAAAATGTCATTTTATTAAACGAGTGAGTAGATGACAACACAACTCACTTTATTGACACTAGCCAGCGTTGGGGTTAAGTTAAAAAGCTTAAAAACGCATACACTATTTGTTAATAAGACAACCCTTTTAATATTGTATTCCGCCAACAGATCTAGGTTTTCAGCAGGTGTAAATGTATCAATCTTTCGCAGTGTCGCTGTTTTGTCCGCCATCCCTTCTCTTTTCGCAGTGTCTTAATTTACCCATAATGCAAAGCGCAACAGGCTATCTAAGTCAGTCTTACATTAGTCACTCATAGTAAAGCTTTATGCAACAGGTAAATTGTCTATGAAAGTGTCTATAGCATGTCAGACTTAAAGTTACATTTAAGTCTAAGACTAGGTCTATTTTTATGCAACTGGCCCCAGAGCAGACTAGACCAGACCAGACTAGACTGGACTGTATGGGGCTGATGCTGTGATGTTCTCTTTCCCTAATAGAAGAACATTGGGTGAAAAAACATTGGTTCCCCCAGGAGACTGGCCAAACGCACGCATACACACATACACACACACGCACACAAATACACACGTACACAAACAAATACACACACACACACACATGCATTTATCTGTTTTCCAGCAGGCACTGATTGAGCCACTCTGATGTGGTTTTTGTGGTCAACCCCTGGTAACTAGGTTAGGACAGGACACGATAGTAGACAAGGATGGAGAAGAAGTAGAAGAGAGTAGAAAAGAAGATAAAAAATAGGTAAGGAGAGAGAAGAAGAGAGAAGAGAAACGAGAAAAGAGGAGGGGGGGGTGAAAGCAGAGGAGAAGAAAGCAGGAGAGCAGATCAGTGTGTGTGTGTGTCATATCAGTATGTGTTGTCAATATTAGCATTACTTGTGCCTAGAACGTTCCGGTCCATAGCTCTACCACAGCGATCATGACCACACTGAGACCAGGAGCATGCGCTCAAAGCAGAGCGAGACGATAGCTCAGCCACTCTCGTAAACAGCAACACAAAAAACCTGTCGCTGTCATTTCAGAATGATTATTTTTGTCTCTATATCTCTGGCTGTGGGTTGTGGAAGGACATTGTAGCAGGGTGAAGACAGACAGGCCCATATTTAGGCAGGAGGAGAGCCAAACCAGAGAGATGAAAGATGACTTGGACATGACTGTATATTCACTGCCTAACGAATAGCATCTCACTGGCTGCATTCCTGCAGAAAAAAAGACAGAGCTAGAGAAGAGAGAGAGAGAGAGAGGCAGAGAAAGAGAGAGGGAGAGCTGGAAAGAGAGAAACAGACTTCGGGGAAGCAGGGGGGTAAGGGATGATGAAATGACAGAGAGTGATACGAAGAGAGGATAGGAAAGGCGAGAGAGAGAAAGAAGGAGCATGTGACAGAGATGAAGAGAGTGTTTATCTCTGGTCTTCTGTAAACCAGCTTGGATGACTTAGAATCAGCTGCTTGCTGGTCTTATCTCTCCCACTGGGCTGTGTCTGGAAAGACATGGGGAAAAGAGAAAGAGAGACATAGATCAAAAGAGATAGAGAGAGAGAGGAGAGAGGTATGAAAGGAGAGAGTGTTCATCTGGGCCAGAAAGGGAGGGTGGAGGCCTGTCATCCATATCTCTCACATCCCCACCCTGAAGATAACAAGCTTTGATGGAATATCTAAGAGATTGCTTGTTTCAGTCTGGACTGTGTGTGGTGCGTGTGTCTGGATCTTGTAAATCAACACTTTGACCATGAGAATGTACTTCTGGACTACTGGAGTTTGCTGGGGACTGGTGAGAGCGAGGGAATGAGAGCGAGGGACAGAAGAAAGGGGGGATAGAGAGTAGAAAAGAGGAGAGCAGAGAAGAAGATAAGAGTGGAGAGGAGTTGATTTTGTAAACCCCAACACCAGGTAAGTCATCTGAGTTCCAGTCTTGTTTACAGGTGGACTGTTGCTGCTAGCATGGCTCATTAACTTTTCCATGAGTTCACATCTGGTGTCACTTTAAACAAACACATATGCACGCACACACACACACACACACACACATGCACAAACACACACAGACACATTTGCACACACACACACACACACCTACACACACAACCCCACGCACACAACCACACACACATTTGCACACACATACACATACTTACATACATGACCACACCTACAGATGTCCACACACACAAATGCACGAACACACACAGACACATGCGCATGCACACACTTACATACACATACACAAACACACACACAGATGATAGGAGGGATTAGGACAATTACATGAGATGAGTAATGTTAGTTTGGTTAATATATCGAGTTTTGAAGGGTTTTACAGTAAGCCTTACCAAAACTTCTCTAAGGATCATACTTGCCTGGAAGAGTCCAGAATGTTCTGTCGTTCCTGAACCTTCTGGGACAACTTGCTTATCAGCCTGATCGTCTGTCTGGGAGTAGGCAGCTGGGCTGGTGTGTGGTTGTGCCTGTGTGTGTGTGTGTGTGTTAGAGGGCATGCCTCCTAATTAGTTGAGGGCTGTGGTTAATCTTGGGGGCTTGGAGTTCTGAGTCCATGAGATTACCTTAGGCGTGCCTGTCAGCAGGTGTGTGTTCATTCTACTGTGGTGGGAAACCTCCCAGGACATAGATCATTGTTTCTGGATTACTTGTAGATCCCTATGTCAGTTGTTAGATACACCTGACACCCACTCACACCCCCCAACTCCCCCCCAACACACACACACATACACATTTAGTTTCTGTGGTGGTTACTTGATCTACCATAGCTCATCTGGGGACAGCACACACACACACACAGCAACTGTCTTTATCAAGTCTGGAAAACGTGGTATAAATAGCAGGACAGATGTGCAGGGCTGTGGTAGTATCCCGCCTGACCACAGGGGGAGCTGTGAACTCCCTCTACCCTAAAAAGCAACCACGCAACACCCTAGGCCAACAACAATTTTAATTTTAGACGTTTGTGAAAAATCTAAAGTGTAACCGCTAATGTCAAACATTCGACTGACCTCAAACACATTTACATAGAGACAACAGTTTGTTTCTGCTGACCGTGACACACAGTTGTGTCATGTTATTAAAAATGGTGACCATTGTCACTGGAATAATTGTGTTGATGTAAGACCCCATGTTCACAGGTACATCGACTGACACTGAACATCAAAGTGCCTCGCTTGCATGAGAGAGGCTAATATACAGTACCTTGTGATACACTACGATGGACGCACGCACACACATACATACACACACACACAGACACACACAAACACACATTTGCACTCGGACACACACTGGTCACTGACTACCATAGGTCAGGTTGGCTGTGCTGGATGGACTGGTGGGCTCTGCAGCTCTCTGCAGTTTGTAAACACAAGATAACTCAAGATCAACATTACAGGACACAGCAAACATAGGAACAACACCACAGCAAAAACAACAACAGCAACAACAATAGCACCAGTTCTGAGAGTAGAGGTGAAAAGTAGAGAGGAGGAGCTTAGGGGAGGGGAGGGAGGGAGGGAGGGAGGGAAAGAGGGAGGGAAAGAGGGAGGGAAAGAGGGAGGGAAAGAGGGAGGGAGGGAGGGGAGGAGGGGAGGAGAGTAGAAGGTTGAGGTCTCCCTATATTTAGTTTTATATGTGTTGGTGATATGCTTTTGTGTGATCCAGCCAAGATGGTGTAGCAGCAGAATGAATGGATCTAATCAACACTGGTTAGTGTGTGTGTGTGGCTAGCAAAAGGAAGTTGCCTTTTTACGCCCTGATGGACATACCCAGTGACAAATGAAAGGGTGACGAGTGGGTGGCTGGTGTGTGTGTGTGTGTGTGCGCGTGTGTGTATATAATTGTATAACTGATCGTTGCTCAATCTTGGTAGCAGCTGATTATAGCGTGTCTGCACCTGTTGCTGCCTCTCAACCATTTCTCTGGCTGGACGTTGCGATTCCACACACACACACACACACACACACACACAATAACACAAACACACACGCACACTAACACAAACACATGCTCGCACACAAACACACACACACAGTGTAAATCTACTCCTTGGACCTCCCAAATCCAGTTTTGATCAATAAGAAACATTTTAAATGGGGGAGGGGGGGGGGGCAGTGTGAGAGATCACTTAACACATCTCCCTCGCTCTCTTTCTCTCTTTCTCTCTAGCAATCCATTTTCAATGTAATGCTTTACAGACACTGTGAGAATGATTTCAATCTGTCTCTTTACCCCCCCCCCCCCCCCTTATTTCTTTACCCTTGTAACTCCATGTCTCTCTCCCTCTTCATTTCTCTCTCTCTCTCCCTCCCTCCATTTCCTTCTGCAGACAGGAAAATACTGAACTGCTTCATGCAGTCTGGAATTTTAAGTTGCTCCCAGATCTCTCTGTGTCATGCCCTTTTCTACAGTGTGTGCACATGTCATCAGTGTCGGACTGGCCGTCGAGAGAGTCGGGAGATTTCCCAAACGGCCTGTCAAACGGCCGCGGCATAATGCAAAAAATAAATAAATTATAATAATACACGGCCGTGGGCCGGTCTGCGTTTCAAAGTCCCGGGCCGTTTTTCTATCCCAGTCCTGCATGTCATACATGGGTGTGTGTAACTGTGTGTGTGTTTGTATGTGAGAGAGAGAGGTAGAGGAGACACGACTTTCCAGGGCTCATGTTTCAGTGAAGTCCAACAACACGCATACGTAACCCAAGGACCCGTGTTTTACATGTGCTCCGACATGCTAATATCCTCGCACGTGCGTGTGCGCCAGATAGACACACACACACCCACACACACACACACATGCGGGCACTGTCATACAAAACAGACCAGTGTGCACATTCCGTCTTCACAGTTACATGATTGTGCTCTGCGGTTTCCATCCAAAACCTGAATTGTGGACCACGAGAACATCTGGAGGAACCCCAGAATCTCTTTGGTTCCCCCTCCACAGATCCTCTACAGTAGATCCCCGCAGAACAAGGTTCCATCCAGGGCAGGGTATAGATCCCAGAGTTTACATCCAAGCGAGCTGGTGGGGCTGGTCAGGGTGACCAGGCCTGGTCCAGAAGTATCCATCCTGGAGCCATACTCCTCATACCATCCAGGGACAGGTCCAGTTATGTGGGGCTCGGACCATGGATGACCAGGGTTCGGGTGGGGTCAGTGGGGTCAGGTCCGGAGGTATGTATCACAGAATTCAGATGAGTGAATCTCCTGGTGTTTGCTGCTGATCAGAACCGGTCCTTGAACCAGAACCAAGACCAGGGCCAGGGCCAGGGTCAGGGCCAGAACCAGGGCCAGGGTCGGGGTCAGGGCCAGGCCCAGGCCAAAGCTCCATAGAAGCAGACCCCCCCTCACTCTCAACAGACACCCCCACCTCCCTACCCTGAATATCCTTGTTCTGGGGTCTATCCAACGCCCCCCCCCAGCCTCCCCCCGCACACACATATCTTTCTGTCCTCCCTCTGGCCTTGGGGGAGAAGAAGGGCACCCCTGCCCCTCGCCCCCCCCCTTGCCCCGTCCGCTGGTCCCCACACACCCCTCCTCTGAGACACAGCAGCTCCTGGAAGGCGTGTCTGAACTCGGGGCTCCGGCAGTAGATGAGGGGGTTGAAGGCGGAGTTGGCGTAGCCGATCCAGTTGAGGACCCTGAAGGTGATCTTGATGTCGTCCACCTTCCATATGGCCACGGCCACGTTGAGCAGGAAGAAGGGCAGCCAGCAGAGCGTGAAGGTGCCCATGATGATGCCCAGGGTCTTCAGCGCCTTGTGGTCCCTCAGGCAGAACTTGGAACGCTTCAGGATCCTCACCTGGCCGGTCACATGGTACGGGTTACACCTCACATGTCACGTATTACACTGTGCCCTTTCCATGTAACAATTTACCCATTCTTAGTTACTCCTGGCATGTTTTGAGTGTGTCAGTTTTGAGCAACCTGCACGTTTCTGCCAGTTACACAGTATGTGCTACACATTACATCACAAATCACATCACAAATTGAGTGTAAATCGATCTGAAAAAACAACAGTCACTCACTTCTCCTCCTCCACCCTCCCCCTCCTCTCCAACCTCCGATCCTGTGTTTTGATTGGCCGAGGCAGCGGCGGCGGTGGCGGCAGCGTGGGCCAGGTGGAAGCGACCCTCGCTGCGTCCGATCTTGGCGAGCTGGCGGCGGGCCTCCTGGAAGACGCGGGCGTAGACAAACACCATGACAACCAGCGGCAGGTAGAAGGAGACGATGGAGGAGGCGACGGCGTAAGCGGCGTTGGTGTTGAAGTCGCAGCAGCTAGGCTCCTTCAGGCACGCCACGGCCTCCACCTCGTTCGACACCCACCACTCCATGTGGATAGGCAGGAAGGAGATGAGGCCCGCCACCGCCCACACCAGCAGCACCACCAGGCAGGCCTGGGGGAGAGGATATAGGCCTCTCGTTAGTCAAACATTTTCCAGTAGCTTCCATTTAAAAGCTTAGTGTGTTTTGTAATGTTTGTACGCTTGACGCATATCAAATCAAATTGATCTGTATAGCCCTTTTTACAAGCAATGTCACAGAGGGCTTCACATACACCCATAGAACTGCCCTTCAACCAACCTAAACCCTCAAGGAAGACAAGGAAAAACTCACAGAAAAAGGGTGGAGATTAATGCTTATTCGAGAACAAAATTGAAGAAACCTTGGGAGGAGCGGTTCAGTGAGGGATCCCCTCCTCCAGAGACAGGAGGAGTGCAGAACACATGCTAAACATAGTCATGCACATATATCCGCCTACCATTCTTTGCAAATTGTTGTATTTATTTTATTTATTCACTTAATTTTTGTTTGTATAACATGTTATGATGTAGTATTCATTCATGCTATGTGTGTAGTTTGTAGAGGAGAGGGGAGGGAGGAAGATAGGGAGGGGCGAGAGGAGGTGGGAGAGAGATAGGGAGGAGAGAGAGAGGGAGAGATTGGAAGAAGAGAGAGGAGGGGGGAAAAGGAAATAAAGGGAGGGGAGACAGAGGAGAAAGGAGAGTGATAGGGAGAGGAGAGAGGAAGGGGGATAAAGGAAGGGCAGGTGAGAGAGGAGGGAGGAGAGACAGTTAGTGAGAGGTGTTGGAAATTTAAACCAGAGACATTTTTTCCTTAAATTTGAAACACAATCTGAATGCTAGGGCTTCAAACGGCAAATACAATTACAGTCTAGGACTGTAATCTGTAAAAAAAAAGAAAGAGGGAATAGTAGAGAGAGAGAGATAGAAGGACATCAAAGAAAGGGATAGAGGAGAGGAAAGTTAAAGAAGTGAAGGAAGGAGAGGTGATGAGAAAGATAAAGTTCACAACCACCACCAACACGCAGCCCTTCGCCCGCGATGCAAACAGGAGAGGCAGCAGCACAACGTTTCCCAACGTACCTTGCGCTTGGTGAGGAGGGAGGGGTAGCGCAGAGGCGAGGTGATGGCCAGGTAGCGGTCCAGCGCGATGACGCACAGGGTCTCGATGCTCGCCGTCACGCACAGCACGTCCGCTGCCGTCCACAGCTCGCACAGGAAGTTGCCAAAGTGCCAGTTGTTCAGCAGGATGTAGCAGGCCCCGAACGGTACCACCACCACACCCATGACCAGGTCGGCACACGCCAGCGACGTGATAAATACGTTGGTCACCGTCTGTAACCGTTGAAAACGCACAATTGCCGTGATGACGAGGACGTTGCCGAAGACGATGCCGAGGACCAGCAATGCCATCAGGCTGCCTAGCAATACTAGCTCCGCCTCGCTGTAGTCGGACGATGACAAATCGGAGGAGGGGAAGGAGGAGGAGTTTGTCTCCATGGTGAGGTTGGATGGGACGTTCACACTCTCCATGACCTGCAGTGTGTCACAATTCAACACACCCATACATACACACACACGTACATACACACATACACACACCCTTACATAAACGTGTACATTCAGACACACACACGTATATACACACATACACACGTATACACACACACAAGCACACACACATAAGAGGACACATAAGGTACATTCATGGTTGCTATCACCAGTCCCAACACGCCCATAAAGTCGGAGATGGAGGCAGACTGTTTGAGGTCCAGTTCAGTTCTAATTCAGAACGGCACCATAACACAAAGCACCAGAAGGAGATATCTCTCCATCCACCAAGCTGCCTCAGCGCAACAGTCACTCCACCTTCCTCGTTCTCACATACACAAATATTGGTCCCTACCACCAACTATGCCAACTTATGGAGCCCCGGAGGTGAGAAAGATAAAAACATATATTGTATTTTGTGGCCATGATTTATTAAATCGTGCGCACGTTTTACTTATTTGTTCCCGCATTTTAGTTAAATCGTTCAATCGTTTTATGTCTCTTAGGCTACTTAGAACAATGTAGCCTACACTTTTGTTTCTGCTTGATTTGTTCGGACTTGGTCCTAAAGCAAATTACCACAAAGAATTGGAAAACTAACCCTGAATTTAGCATGAATAAACACACATCATATGGATCCTAATAAAGGAAATTGACAAATGTATATAAATAAAGGCATGTTTCTTGACAATGTAGGCTACTGTCATACAAATAAAGGTAGTCATGTCATTGTGTTTTCACACTATCCTCCTCCATTTCTTAACACACTCCAACTTCTGTTGAGGACACACACCAACATGTCCACTTCCATAGTCATGCCACCAACAGCTAATAATAACAGCGAATAACTTTATTTACAACTTTATTCAAGCTGTACCTCAATACAAAGTCAGTATTTGTTGGCCTCTATGTTGCCATCTATAGTTTCGCCATGAAGATGGTAAGATGCAAACAGGGATTCATCAAATGTATATACATAAAACGAGGGAACAATTTAACTAAAACGAGGGAACTCATTTGTAAATGTGCGCATATTTTATCTCAAATTAGGGAATTCATTAGTAAAGCATGCGCACAATTGATTAAATTGCGGTCATGAAATACATTTTATTTTTTTTAATGTCACCTCCGGGGCTCCGTACCAACCAGAGAGGAAAAAATGAAACATTTTTCAATGTTCCAGGCTTCTCTGGGTGTCAAGGAGACAGTTTGACTGAGGTTATTTCTGAGGATACTGAGGGTGCACAAAATCTGCACAAAATCACATGCCATCCTATGTTTCCATGATACTTGAGGGGAGCTATTATCAATCAGACTTATTGACCAAGTCTTAAAAGGGCACTCAAAATACAGTGTATTTCAAATAACTGTACATAATTAAATGTTTCTGATGTAAACATATTATAATTATTCAGTTGTCAATGACTTGGTACATGCAACTGTTTTTGATCCTTTCTATTGTGTAACAAACATGCAAATGACATGCCAATGAGCCATTACATCATTGGTCATCGTAAAAAAAAAGAATTGTGGGGGGCGTTACAGCAACATATCTACCTTTTCGTGTCGTAACCATGGTCCACTGAAATATTTCCATCATCTAAACTAATGACTGTTCTACAAGAAACAGGTCGATACATTTACTTCCAGTCATTTCTATTACTACTGTCAGAACAAAACCCATTCAAAAGACAAAATTAGCAGTACTCAAATTCAGCATTCAAAAATATCAAAACCCAACAATTGTTTGGTTAGTTATTGATGTGAAATTTCAGCATGTCCCAAACTAAGTGGCTCGAACCTGGTTCTATTCTGAGAACTCACATCAACACTTGTTGCAAACCTAGCACTTCAGCTTACCATGATGTATCATTTAGTTCTATTGCAGACACCATACTTATCCAAAGCATGGCTATACAGTATACCATGTAGCACTATGTGTTTGTATAAACATGTACATATTACAGTACTTCATATTACTGACCTCCCAGATCCTTCCTGGACTCCCATAAGACCAATAAGCACAGCAGGTTTTCCAGTGGAAATATTCCAGCACTTTCAGAATTTCAGTACCACAGAATTCCAGGTACTATTTGCAGTATTCCTGTTGCAGTGCTGTTACTACAACACTTTCAGGTACTCCTGTCATATTCCTGTAAGTATTAATATTCCAGGTAGTCTTCTTAACACTTATTTTGCAGCTCTCTGAGAACTGACATTCCAGGTAGAGTAATCTTGGTAGTATCTCTGTTGCAGCGCTGTGAGTATTAATATCCCAGATACTGCTGCTGATATTCCTTTAGTGTGGTGGAAGGGGTTAGAAATCCTCTTCAAGTGTTTCCTCTTTAGGGCTCCTCATTGTGGTAGCTGGGCTAGATTTCCTGTGCTGCTGTTTCTCTTTTTCTTTTTGTCTTTTTCTTACTTCCTTAAATGTATTGCACTCTTTCTGTCTATGTGGTCTCCTCTGCCTGTCTGTCTCTCTTTCGTCCTGTCCTGTCTGTCCCTCTCTCTACCTGCCTGCCTTCCTGTCTCTGTCTGTCTGTCTTTCACGCTGACTGTCTGTCTGTCTGTCTGTCTCTCTATTTGTCTGTCTGTGTGTCTGTCTCAGGGTTCAGAGTGTCCCTGTCTGTGTGTGTGTGTGTGCGTGTGTGTCTATCTCAGTGTTCTCAGTGTCCCTGCTCTCACACTCTCCAGAGTCTCGCGGTAAAATGCAGCCGTATCTCTGGCAGGACCTCTTATAGGGGGCAGCTGTGACATCACAGCCAATCAGAGAGCCAGGAGGCCATGGGCATATACACACTCTCATACACACGGTGCACAGGAGCTTCTAAGTACATACCAGTGTTTTCTCTGTCTCAGAGTTGTGCATTGTGCAGGCTGGTCTTTATCCTGTTTGTTGGGTGGTGTTTGTTAAGGTAGGAATTATACCTTGGCCATCCTTGGGGTCATAATCGGGTCCAGCAAGTGGGGTTGCATTTAGATGGTACAGTAGCTGGTTGGTGTGAGATGCTTGCTGCTACAGTAGCTGTTAGCTGCTGGCCACAGATGACACAGTAAGAGTGAGAAGTGGATGAGAGGATAAGGGTGAGAGAGGGGAGGAGTCAGCCAGGCCACATCCTGTTTGAGAGAACAGGGAAGTGAAAAGGGGCAGAAGATATCGATTGTGAAGTTACTAGAGATTCATAATACTCTACTTCTGCAAAGATACCAGATAGTGGCAACACTCAGGAATACACAATTTGGAACTTGGGTCAATCAGTACAGGGTCCAACCAAGTATGCAGTATATGCACTTGATGATTTCCTGTACGCCCATTATGACATGAGTAGTGATACGTGGGTGGGTGCAGTACAGGGCAGATAGGGGCTAGGTGGATTGAGAGGATACCCAGTATTCCATACTAGACTACACCAAGAGAATTCAGAATTCAGAATTTGGTTTATTCATCATGTAGGTTTACACAAACAAGGAATTTACTGTGAAAACAGTTCAAATTCATTCTGTTGACCCCTGACCTCCTCAGAGAGCCCTGTTAATGAAGATGTGATCAGTTGTATTGGTCCCCAGAGTACCACTAGGCCCACCAGCCTCACACAACATTTAAATGTACTTTCTTTTAATACTTTTCACAAACATAAATATTTAATGTTTTTAAGTTTTTGGGGATGATTCCATCATCTCCACTATTGGCATCTTTCTTTCTGTCCACCCAACAACAACCTGATTTGATAGAGACCTATAGGAACAGGGACTAGATACATGAGCGAGACCTACAGTACAGTAACAGCGACTAGTTTCAGAGAGACCTACAGTAACAGCGACTAGATTTCAGATGACACCTGATGTTGTGTTGTAATCCAGCAGTGTGGTGAGGTGTGTGTGTGTCCTAACCGCGAGGGTGGACTAGCCTGAACCGAGGGTGATGTGAACCTGGCGCCCCATCCCAGAACCAGGGTAACTTCCCTTACATAAGTCTGGAGGTGTTTGGTGTGGACAGGAAAGCAGTGTGTTTCCCAGTCTGTTCCGTTGTTAATGCTATTGGGCTATTATGGGATGTAATACACCTGTTACCATGGGGATAACGTTATCTGCTCTCCCTCTCTTAGTACCTGCAGATTCTGTGAAGCCAGCCATGCAGCCCACCCAGCTGAGAAGCATTTCGATGACACTTGATGGATGAACGTGATGTCACGTCTACGTCACTGTGGCAATAAGAGCCTCAGCACTGTGACAACCAACTATTGTCTTTTATGATGACCTTTCCTTCGGAACACAGACGTGGCAGTGTGTGAGTGTGTGTGTGTGTGTGTGCGTGTGTACGTGTGTGGTTTTGTGTGTGTGTGTTTTGCCACACTTCCCTCCTGTGTGTGTCATCAAGCCGGAGAGATATCCTTCATGTCTCTGGCAAACACGCAAGCGAGTGAGTTCCATGTCAGAGGAGAGCACAGATTTTCCAGTTTCCTGTACGTGTGTGTATGTGTGTGGATGCATGTGTATGCCTGTGTCCGTGTGTGTGTGTGTATGTGTGTGTGTATCTTACAACGGGACCAGCGTGATCTGTGGGATGTCATCCAGGAGATTCATCCTGTCTACTTTGGAACTGGCAGACAGATCCACACACACACACACCTGCATGTTTGGCAGACATGGAAGGGATGTGTCTCCTGGTTGATGACACAAAGAGGGAAGTGTGGGACACACACACACACACACAGAGAAGAGATGGCTGGCAGTTCCCTTAGACATTAAGGCTATGTGTGTATCTTTATAAATACTCTCAACAGACGTCTGGAAATCTCCAGTCTCCTGCACTGGAGATCAAAGTGTATTAGGTACAACATTAGCCAGAGTGTAACATACACACAACACGCTGGCATGAGATGGATGTATGTTGGTCCTGAGATCCAGCACTTGTGTGTCTCTTATCAGATCAGTCTGGAATGTTCATCAGCTGTTCTGAAGGTTCCAAAATGGCAGGATCTGAAGCTGGAGATTTCTCCTGGTGCCACGAAGATGCTAACAGAGCTAGACCCCGCCCTCTCCCACACACACTAATGCACGCACGCATGTACACACACACAATGAGTCTGTCTCTTCTATTAGTAAAGCTTCTAGTAGGTCGCTAAGAGGTTAATGATTTCTGTATCTTTACGGCAACAGGAAGTCCTCAACCCCCTCTACATCACCACGGTAATGCTGCTACAGGACTTCTTTATCATCAGAACCTTTATCTCTCCTCAATAAATATGTTGTGTGTGTTGTGTAGATTGTGTTTTTGCAGTGCCGTGAACAAGCTGGTGTTTATGTCTTCCTGGTGTGGAGAGGGTGGTTAAGAGTTTGTGATGTTCTTCCACCCTAGGAATGGCCTTGTGGTCTAATGGTAGATGTATGTTGTTCTGGCAGGGACCCTTGTTGAGAATAATGAAAACAAAGCAATGCACTCTGGGTTATTAGAGATAAAAGCCATCAGACCCGGCGGCTCATCAGAAAGACCAATCAGTTGCTCTCAACCAATCAAACGACAGGAATGGCTTCAAGACTGGCGACGTGTTTGATCATAACATCTCGCCATCTCAAGATGAGACGAAAGTGTGTGTGTGTATGAAAGGTAACACTGTGTTATACATATACTGTATTTGTGACATGAGGCTGGGTAATAAGACAGATGGCTGCTATTTCAACTCTCATTATCCAAACAGGAAACACACACGTGCACCCGCACACACACATCCTTACAGTATGTAGTCTGATGGAGCAATTTGTCATTTTTCTCTCTATGTCTTACATAAACAACTCATTTTACCAGAACAAACATACACACAACACAGACACCACTGACAAACACACACATACACAATGGTAAGGCCTTTAAGACAGTCTGCCTCTCCAGAACCTGTATTTCAAAATACATTAGGTGAGCTGTGACCCGATAGGCACTCAGTGTTACAGAGTGTTTACATACAGACACTAACCTCCCTCTTTTACCGTCCTCGGGGGTCCCATAATACCCTCCTCTCTCCTGGGTGTCTTCTGTCTCCCTGGGACACGAGGTCAGGCAGGGATCATGATGGGAGCTGGCCATACAGACTGCATTGTGTTCACACAGGTGGAGGAAGGGAGGAGGGAGGGATAGAGGGAGGAGAGGAGGAAGGGAGGTGAGAAAAAAGGGCTGACCTGGTCTAGTTTTGGACAGGGACTAATGGATTTACAGGATGAGCCTGATGAGTACACACACACACACGTTATACACCCGCACACACACAACACATTAACACATTACACACATGCATGCACACAGACAGACATTTCCTCCTAGTCAGTAGTCCTGCATGCCACGCTTTCTCTTTTTCTCTTGTTCTCGTACACATTCACTCGCTGACATCTAACACACACCGAAAGTAAATTAACAACTCTTAGTGTGGATATGAGTGTAGCTGTACATCTTTGTCTCTTAGAGTGATTGACAGACAAAGCAGGCTTTTTTGCATCTTTTCTGTCATCACAAACACACAACTGGCTCCATGTATGAATATTTATCATGTCACCTCTAACCAACACAGACTGGGGCCATGACCAGGTATCATGTCTAACCAACACAGACAGGGCCCATGATGACCAGGAACCATGCCTCTCCCTAATCTCTTTCCCATTGTCTTCCTTCCTTCTTTCACCTCCTCATTTTCTGTCATCTGTCTTTCTTTCTCTTTCCCCTCTCTGTCTTTCTATCTTCCTCTGTACCTCTCACTCCCCCTCCCGTGCTCTTTGTTCTTCTGTCTCTCTCTCTTTTTCGCTGCCTCTTCCTCTCTATCTGTCCCCCTCCCTCTCTCCTCCCTCTCTCTCTGTCTGTTCCTCAGTGTGGGTGCCTCTGCATGTTTTCTTACACCAGGAGAGTGCTGAGCAGGCAGCAGGGTTGCTGAGCCGTGCGAGGGATTCTGTGTTCTATGTTTGTCTGTTCAGAGAACGCTTCCCCACGAGTATCAACACAGCAGGGGGCAACACTCACTTCATCCTCTAATCTTTCATTAGACTGTGCTACCCGCTGATGTTATCAGACCCATATTCAGACGGCTCTGGCGTTATTCTGCCCCGTTTGCTTTCCCCCGAGGTTATTTACTTAGTCAACAGCTCCCGCGAAAGGAAACACTGTAGCTGTAAGTAGTTGAACGAAATGAGAGGTGACTCAAATGCAAAAATATGTCTCTGCTTTTGAACATATTGTGTGTGTGTGGACAGAACAATCCAGGTGCAGATGTTCAAGGGCGGGCCGGGGGTGGGCCGGGGGTCAGCATCGATGGAGGAGGTTACACTGCTTGCTCTGTGATCTTACATCTTCGACGGTAAAGTTAAATGGACCACGAGAAGGGAGAGACAGAGGGACAGACAGAGGGCTTCATTTACTAACAATGGCGCAGTTTATGCTGCATCGGTTTTTGCGAGTTTGGTAATAGCGCCCATATGCTTCCTCATTTTGCTAGTATTTATCAAACCTGACATCCATCAGGCAATCAGCCCATACTCCACCCTCAAGCGTAATTTGCGTGACTCTAAAAGAACAATGGCCTTGCATATTTCTATCATGGATCTTCCTATGGGAAAAATAAAGCGCAAGCTTACATGTAGTGACGTGCATGAAGTAACAGCAAACCTGAACATATTACAGGGCAGAACATTTACATTTACATGTATTCATTTAGCAGACGCTTTTATCCAAAGCCACTTCGAAGAGAGAGCTTTACAAAAGTGCATAGGTCAATGATCATAAACAACGAGATAGCCCCAAAAACATTGCGGGTAACCAAAACCTGAAGCATGCGAACACGAGGAACATCCACCTCTGAAAAAAAATTGGCCTATGTCTTCGCCTTGCTCGGTTCACTGTTGCCGTTGAATAAGATATGTAGATTTGTACACACAGGAGGGAGTTTGTCGCTGACCAGGGGAAAAGTGAAAAGTTCGCAAACTTTACACACCAAACAAGTACAATCATGGCAGGCAGGCTTGGAATCCAGGTACAGTCCGAGAGATCAAAACAGATTCCAAAAAACGACAAGCAAAAATCTGGGTCAAAAACAGACAGGGGTTAGAACAGGAAACACAGAAAAATGCTGGAAAGGCCCAAAAGAAATACTGAATAGAAAGGGTATACACAGGACACAGAGACTATGAGCAGATCCCAGGTGAAGCTGGTGATGAGAAGGGGTGTGTGTGGAAGGGGGTATTTTAAGAAAAATCGGGTAAAAACAAGAGGGAGAGGGAGAGAGACAGAGAGAGAGAGAGAGAGAGAGAGAGGGAGAGAGAGAGAGAGAGAGAGAGAGAGAGAGATAGAGAGAGAGAGAGAGAGAGAGAGAGAGAGAGAGAGAGAGAGAGAGAGAGAGAGAGAGAGGAAAGGAGTGTGGCAGAACCTCCTACACAGCAGACAGACTGAGAATCAGATCATTACAGTTCAGAGATCTGAACTACTAGTGGAGCACAATTAATTGTTTTTTAATATGCTCTTAAAGGGGTGATTGACTGTTTTTGAGGGGTATTTCATGTAACATTGGTTGGGCTGAAAATGGCCCGGGTGCTGTTCTATGACCCCTGATGCTTCCTGTGAACGCGTTACTGTAATAATATAACATTTGTCTGTAACGCAGTAATGTAACGCGTTACTGTTGATAACTTCAGTAATCGCATTACAGTTACTTATTTCAAAAAAAAGATGTTACTTGCGTTACTTGCATTACTGCAATCTGCATATCGGAAGGAAAAATAGATAAATCAAACTCTCCTTTACAGTACGTGTGTTTGCGTATCACTCGTCACTTTGACCTTAGCGGCAAAATTCAAGAGGCGAAAACATAATATCAGAGCCACTTAGGACGTTTGAGGGATGGAAGTATGCACATTACTTTGTTTTAGTTGCGCAAAAGGGCAAAAACTTAACTGTACAATGTACATTGTGCCCAGGCCAAAAACACCTCTCCACCGCCGCAAACACAACTTCTAATCTTTTAAAACATCTTCAACGGCAACATGCCAACTCCAGATTAGTAGCTAAAGATCAACGGAGTGACACAGATGCAGATAAAAGTTTGACGTTGCCGACACCGGCCAAGCACCCACGACTGGACTTCCAACAGCAGGTTACCAAATCTGAGTTAAACAGGCTTGTAGGAGCATATATAGTTGAGTGTTATGAGTTATGATGTTGTATTGTAAAGACATTTATTTTTATGATGTTAGTTGAATGGCTAATGCAGGAAATACATGGATGTTACCAGGATTTTATTTTCAGCTCAGTAGATCCAGGATTTGACAAAATATCATATAACAATCTCAAGTCTCTTTAGGGAATTCATTTGATCAGAGTAAATAATAGCACTTTATTGTGGAGTTAACTGTTATTAGGTTCTTAATATTCCAAAAGGTTGACACTGAAATCAGCTCTTTTTTTAATTCATTACCAGATCTGTCAAATATCTGCCTCATACACATCATTCTGTATGCTTTTGGTGTATAGTACTGTAGCTTTGTTATGCTTGACAACTTGATGTTCGCAACTGTCAGCATTGTTGTATTACGTAAAAAGCATAAAAGAGAGATCTTGTGTATGTCCTCATTATAATAAGAATTTGAGTTGATTTGGGATTATGGTACATATATTGTTATTTGGCAAGTAAGTTATAGTATATCTCAGGTGATGTTACGGAGTAATCCAAAAGTAATGTAACCAGTAGTGTAATTAGTTACTTTCAGCAGTGAGTAATCGAGTAAAGTAAAGCATTAAAAGCAAAAAAGCAACTAGTAATGTGTAATATATTACTTTTTTTGAGTAACTACCCCAACTCTGCTCATGAATATATAGATGAGCTGCGTGCTGATTGGTTGGTTTACAACAAGTGAAGCTGCGAAGCAAAGACACAATACTCACTGAAACAAGGAAGGTGGAGACTTGAAATAAACTAATCTATTGTGTCTACACAACAGTTTTCAACAGATTGACTATATATCATTTGAAATGATTACGTTAGTTGTTTTCACTTCTGTTGTCAAAGCAAACAGGATCGATCGGTGGGTAATGTTAGCACTACAGCTTAGCAAACAAACTATCGTGATTCAACTCAGCTTCAGTTAGCTCTAGCTATCTTGCTGAAAAATAGATCTGGACAAACATGCATCTTGAATTGTAGATTTACATGACAACACAGGTTATTTATTTGAATGAAACACAGTCAGGAACATGAAATAACGTTAGCCCCATTGCCAATAAACTGAATCATCACACATTCTACCGATACTAGATACAGGCAGGATACGTTAGCATTGCTAATAACTTATAGCGACAACATCATACTACAGCTTGCGGTTGTGATGAACATAAGGTCGGAACAGCACCTCTTTTCAGCAACAGCTTCATAGCAAATCCTGCTTTAGATTGTCCCAGGTTTTAAAACTGTCCTCGGTGAAATGGTTCGAGCAAATGTGTAATTGAGAGTCGAACTGCAAAGGGATCTTCTCATAGACAAACATCACAGCCCGTCGAGTGTTTGGTTCCTTGGGAAGACTCTAAAAAGTGTCAGCATTCCCTGTACAGGCTGGAACACTGCATTTATGACCGTAGTCCATTTTCAATATCCTGAAAAATGTTCTTCTTTGTAATTCCGTGGAAGTACACAGAGCAGCGTGCAGAAAATTAGGGCGTGACAAAGGTACAGACCAGCCAAAAAAGGTGGAGACAACGAACTGACGTCAGTTTGGCTTTTTCAAAACCTACCGTTTTACAGCTACATTTTTTTATTGTGAGATTTGCATAGGAAAGAGGTGTCAATGGACTTTGGGGTTCACTGTATGTCCATTTTACCCACTGAACTGTCGTTATTCAACTGTAACAAGGTCAATTTGGTTCTGCAATCAATGACCCCTTTAACATATCTGAACGCCTGAACAATGTGGACAGCTATTGAATTTATGTTTTTATCACTTTGCTCTTTGCACACTGTGGAGTTGACTTAATATGTGTTTGATTTGTGTACCAAGTCGGTACCAGGATTTCAAAAGTTACGGTATACCGAGTACCGGGTCGGACGCCTCGTCCATTAATTGTATACAGGGGCGCCGCCAGGAATTTTGGGCCCCATAACAAAAAAATCACATTGGGCCCCCTCTGCGCAGCTGTGTTCACCACATCTCTAGGACCTAACTGTCCCATCAAAAGCTTTACATAACTCTAATTAAAGGCTTGCAACTGCCTTGCTTCTTGTAGTTCAATAAGAGTACTAGCACAATATTTACTGCTGTCCTCTTTTGAAAACAAGATTTTGGATTACTAGGCGACATTGTGATCACTGTATTTCTGGCGCATCTACTAACTGTAACTAAACACCATCACTGATAAGTGCGCTAAGGCAGGACCAAACCATTTAATGCAGATACATTTACATTTATTTATTTAGCAGACGCTTTTATCCAAAACGACTTGCAAGAGTTGCTTAAAGGAGACATGACATGAAAACTTCATTTTATGAGGTTATTTAACATTAATATGAGTTCCCCTAGCCTGCCTTAGGTCCCCCAGTGGCTAGAATTTTCGATAAGTGTAAACCAAGCCCTGCGTGTTCTTCTCCGCCTTTGACAAAATGAAGGCTCAAATGCTCTGTTTGACAATCTCCTCCTAGTGACGTAGATAGGAGGAAGGTTACCTCCCCTCTCTCTGCTTTTCCCACCCAGATCATCTGGCCAGCCCATGAGAAACTGAGCTACCACTGTGCAAGGGCGAGTGCGATATCGGTTTTTCCTGGAGAGACTTCATGGCGAGCAAACAAATGAAGCATAACAGTTGCTTAGGGCTTGGATGTACAAATAAAACAGTATTTTTTTTGTTCCTTCATCCAAGCTTCTGCACAACCAGTATCTTAATTTGATTTTCGCTGGAATTGCGCCGACACAACTTCACAAAGTTTTGTATGTCTGCGCCAAACATTTAAGCCTCTACTGTTTCCTCAACTTGAGCCAATACAAAACTGGCCTTGCTGAAATAAAATTCTGGATCATTACTAACTCTCCTTCGTCAAGCTACAAACCTTGGACAAGTAAGTTAACTAATGCTATATCATTTTGTTGCTTTACTGTATATGGTTACCTAGCTTGCTACCCTTAGAATGTGGCTGTAACATTAGCTCTGCAGCTAGCAGCTGAGTTACTGTTGCTAATGTAAAGATAGATGGCATCAAGTATGTGTGTGAATACAAACGCTGTAACGCCAGTGTTGTACACTTCTTTGTTATTTGGATAACCGTTATGCTGTTGGTGTTATGGTACGGGCGATATCCGCCTTTCTCCTCCTTGAAATTATATGAGTGTGCACCTCTGCAAACCAGGGTGATCAGATGAGAATGGGCAAATTCGAGGTATCTTGCAGCAACGGGGCTACGAGCTAGCTAAGTTACTGTCGCTAATATAAAGGTAGATGGCATCAAGTGTGTGTGTGTGAATACAAACGCTGTAACGCCAGTGTTGTACACTTCTTTGTTATTTGGATAACCGTTCTGCTGTTGGTGTTATGGCGCACGATATTCGCCTTTCTCTTCATTGAAATGACTATGAGTGTGCACCTCTGCAAACCAGGGTGATCAGATGAGAATGGCTAAATTCGAGGCATCTTACAGTAACGGGGGCTACGAGCCATTGCGATACATCTGTTGTAAACATTAGCGCATGTTGCCGCCCCTCTCCTCCTCATTAGCATTTAAAGCTACAGACACCAAAACAGCGCGTTCTGAGGAAAGCTCATTGTGGGACTACTCGTAGTGGCTATAATTCTGCACCATGGCTGAATTTCGGGAAAGAGACTTCAGATACAGTATTAGGGGACCACTAAGGCCTATATAAAAGCATCCAAAAACAGCATTTCATGTCTCCTTTAAGCACCAATCGGCAACGCAGAATACCCACCGTTTTTGGAGTCTCTGGGGGGGTGCTGTAAAGCACTCCTCCCGGAGATGCCCTCGTCCTCCTGGGGGATTTCAATGCTCATGGGGGCAATGACAGTGAGACCTGGAGGGGCGGGATTGGGAGGAACGTCCCCCCCCCCATATGAACCCAAGCCGTGTTTTGTTGTTGGACTTCTGTGACACGGCTTGTCCATAACAAACACCATGTTCAAGCATAAGGGTGTCCACATGTGCACCTGGCACCAGGACACCCGAGGTCTCAGTTTGATGATAGTCTTTGTAGTCGGATCTGAGGCCGAATGTCTTGGACACTCGGGTGAGGAGAGGGGCGGAGCTGTCAACTGATCACCACCTGGTGGTGAGTTGGTAACTTGGTGGGGGAAGACGCCAGTCAGGCCTGGCAGGCCCAAACGTAATGTGAGGGTCTGCTGGGAACGGCTGGCAGAACCCCCTGTCAGAAGGAGCTTCAACACCCACCTCCGGGAGAGCTTCAATCATGTCTCGGGGGGGGCCGGGGACATTGAGTCCGAATGAGCCATGTTCCGGGCCTCCATTGTTGAGGCGGCTGACCGGAGCTGCGGACACAAGGCGGAGGCCTATCGGACTTTATTGGCTGGTAGGACTCCAGAGGCAGCTGATACCGGCAGGCCAAGCGTAATGCGGCTTTGGCGGTCGCGGAGGCAGTTCAGCGAGGCCATGGAGAATGACTTCCGAACGGCTTTGAAAAGGTTCTGGACCACCATCCGGCAACTCAGGAGGGAGAAGCAGTGCTCTGTCAACACTGTATACGGTGGGGATGGTGCGCTGCTGATCTCGACGGGGGACGTCCTGGATCGGTGGAAGGAAGACCTCCTTAATTCAACCAACACGCTTTCCGGCGTGGAGGCAGAGTCTGGGGACATCGGGGAGGGCCTTTCTATCTCTCGGGCTAGGGGGTTGCCAAGGTGGTTGAATAGCTCCGCGGTGGCAGGGCCCATGGGGTGGATGTGGTCCGCCCGGAGTTCCTTAAGGCTCTGGATGTTATAGGGCTGTCTTGGTTGACACGACTCTGCAACATCAGGAGTGGTTCTCCTCTTTAAAAAGGGGGACCGGAGGGTGTGCTCCAACTTTAAGGGGATCACACTACTCAGCCTCCCTGGGAAATCTATTTAAGGGTTCTGGAGAGGAGGGTCCGTCGGATTGTCGAACCTCGGATTCAGGAGGAGCAATGTGGTTTTCATCCTGGCCGTGGAACTGTGGACCAGCTCTACACCCTTGGCAGGGTCCTGGAGGGTGCATGGGAGTTCGCCCAACCAGTCTACACATGTTTTGTGGATTTGGAAAAGGCGTTCGACTGTGTCCCTCCGTGGGACTCATGTGGGGGGTGCTCTGGGAGTACGGGGTACCGGATTTCCTGATCGGGGCTGTCCGGTCCCTGTGCGACTAGTGCCAGAGTTTGGTCTACATTGCCGGCAGCAAGTCGAACTTGTCCCCGGTGAGGGTTGGACTCCGCTAGGGCTGCCCTTTGTCACCGATTCTGTTCATAACTTATATGGACGTAATTTCTAGGCGCAGCCAGGGTGTTGAGGGGGTCCAGTTTGGTGACCTCAGAATCGGGTTGCTGTTTTTTGCAGATGATGTGGTCCTGATGGCTTCATCGGGCCATGACCTTCAGCTCTAACTGGAGCGGTTCGCAAGTGGCTGGGATGGGAATCAGCACCTCCAAATCTGAGGCCATGGTTATCGACCGCAAAAGGGTGGGGTACAATTTCCGGGGCGGGGAGGAGATCTTGACCCAAGCGGAGGAATTCAAGTATGTCGGGGCTTATTCACGAGTGAGGGAAGAATGGAGAGCGATATCGACAGGCGGATTGGTGTGGCGTCCAAGTGATGCGGGCTCTGCATTGGTCCGTCGTGATGAAGAAGGAACTGAGTCGAAATGCGAAGCTGTCTATTTACCAGTCAATCTACCTTCCTACCGTCACCTATGGTCTCGAACTGTGGGTAGTGACCGAAAGAACGAGATTGCGAATACAAGCAGCCAAAATGAGTTTTCTCCGCAGGGTGTCCGGGCATCTGATAAGGATGCCTCCTGGACGCCTCCCTGGTGAGGTGTTTTGGGCACGTCCCACTGGGAAAAGGCCCCGGGGAAGACCCAGGAGACGCTGGAGGGACTATGTCTCTCGGCTGGCCTGGAAACGCCTCGGGGTCCCCCAGGAAGAGCTGGTGGAAGTGACCGGGGAAAGGGAAGTCTGGGCCTCCCTACTTAGGTTGCTGCCCCTCGACCTGACCCCCAGAAAAGACGCAGATGATGGATGGATGGATGGATGGACTTGTAAGAGAGAGCTTTACAAAAGTGCATAGGTCAATGATCATGAACAACGAGATAGCCCCAAAAACATTGTGGGTAGACAAAACATGAAGCATACATTGTGAAAAGCAAATAAGTGCCAATGGGAAGAAACATAAGTCCATGTATTTAAACAAGTTACAATTAAACAACTGAACCTCAAAAGTGCAAGAGTGTACCTGTAGGAAAGCAAGCAACAATAATATAATTCAAAGCGAGCACAAGAAGTTAAATCAGTTACAACTATACAACAAAAGGAACAAGTCCCTCAATAAGAGTCATTGTTTTCCTGGAGGAAACTAACATCAGGTCCAACAAATCATTCCTAAGTACCGTTGTACTCCCGGAACAAGTGCGTCTTTAGCCTTTTCTTGAAGGCGGAGAGACAGTCAGTGTCTCTGAGGGAGGTGGGGAGTTGATTCCACCATTGGGGGACTAGACAGGAGAAGAGGTATTTCAATCTATATTAAACCACATAAAACTTAGGCTATAATAGGTGAAAATGTCCTGCTTACAGCCAGGATACATGTTATGAAGGCTGTCCTACACAAGGTTTATGTGATAAAATGAAAAAAGACCATTTATATTAGTAAAAAATAAAGATAAGATATTTAATAAAGATATCTGAGTGATTTAAACATATTTGTATTCAGGAGAGTTTGTAGTTTCCAAATATGTAGAATACCCAGAAAGACCCAAATGTTCACGATGTGAAGGGTTTCCGCAGGAGGCCGCCACACATTTGTCATTGTTCAAAACCAAAGACAGCGCTAGCCTTCTGATAGTTTAGCACCAAGGATAGCATCGCCGAAATAACACACAATCAATGGAGGAAAGGAAAACATTTATTCTTGCCAATAAGTAGGCTGAGCAAGTATGTTTATTGTTGGTTGCTGGTGAAGACGTGCTACTGCTAGCCACCTGCGGCTGCGGTCGTGTTTCGTCAGTGGAGATGTTGATAATATTTCTCTCTGGCTGGTCTAAATAAGTGTGTAATCTTCGGGTGTTTTGCTCGAGCTTGTTCAGACAACAGTTTATTGCTGCGCTTTTGAACACCGCTTGCATATTTTCTTTTACTCATGTCTCTACCGTCATCTAACAGAACGTAATGATTAGCATTTTTGAAATGTGTGTGTTCAATTGGCGTAATGGCGCAAAAGGCACGTAAGATACGCAAAAGCCATTGTTGCCAGATTCAGGGATTTT
The DNA here is from genome assembly GCF_021917145.1 of Hypomesus transpacificus. Classification (NCBI taxonomy): domain Eukaryota; kingdom Metazoa; phylum Chordata; class Actinopteri; order Osmeriformes; family Osmeridae; genus Hypomesus; species Hypomesus transpacificus. Next base: position 2,357,909 of record NC_061079.1, read on the forward strand.
GAGACTTTTTAGCCCATGGAAGTGGATGAAGATCGGTTACGTTGCCTACATTACGGAATTCCTTTACCTGGCAGTTGAAACTTGGGGCCCTCAATGAGCGCCTCAGTATTATTTATATATATATTTTTTTATATAGCCTTAGTCTGTTTTTGGATATGCAGAGGGGGGCCCCTCAGGGCAAGGGGGCCCCCCCGCCTCGCGGGGGCTGCGGGGGCTTCCCAGCCGCCACTGGTGACCTGCATAGGCGCTGTAGCTAGAGGAAACGAACGATTCGTTCTTTTCCCGACTCGGTCTTTCTACGAGTCTTTGGATCCCTTTTTTCCTCACTCCCTTTCGCGTGGCAGCTGTTTTAGTATGACGTGAATGATATTTGCTCAAGTCATCCCCCCCCCCCCCCCGTTAAAATGAACAAATTAGTCGAAAAACGATTGTTCATTTTACTGAACGAGATTCAAAGAACCAAATCAGTAAAATGAACCAAACTTCCCATCGCTAATCTTTTCATTTCCCAGTCAACTATAATTCAATGACTTTTTAACATTGTTGCTGTTTACCCGGTCAACTACAAATCGATGTTATTCCAATGTACCCTATGTTTCATCGATATTGCAATAGTGATTCAACGTTTATTTAGCACATATGCTTGAGATTTCAATCTCAACCATTCTGATGATTTAGATGGAAAATCAATATTAATTTGATGTGGTCTTGCTATCTGATGAGAACATCGTCGATCACTAGAAACCAATTAGCAAACGTCACTGTTAATGTCCTTTATGGTTTGCAGCATACTGCAAATGCTAAACCTAATACTGGGGCAAATGATTTACAAAAAAAGCATTTTTTACGTCTTATTTTGTCAACTACCCATTTACGTTTTGTGCTTGTAACGTGAACAACATTTTAAGAGCTCAATGAAGCCTGTTGAATCCACTCTTTAAACTCCTTATAAATAGATTTAGATTTTTGACCTCTACAAATGATCACTGTCATTTGTTAAGTCATCTGCAGAGTTTGCTTAATGTCTACACTCAGTCCAAACAATTGTTTTCCCTTTAGGCCTATGCATTGTGATTGTATTAATGTTCTGTTGTTGACATAAGTATGCTACAGCCTTAAATTTTGTAGGTGACTGAACTATAACCTATTTTAGTTTTTTGCTTTGGTATCGAAAATGGCACTGAATATCGTGAAATTTCAAAGGAATTGGTACAGACTATTGAAATTCTGGTATCATGACAACACTAGTTTGAATATTAGAATGTATGTGTTCATGTGCCTGATGTATTTCCCTCCAGTGATTGATAAAATCCCTCACTAACTAACTAACACAGTGGAACTGTCAAAACAGATCCTCTGTCAAGGATGTAAATCTGTCTCAGATGAACAGGTGAAGACTGAGCGGACCTGGGCCGTCCTCTACATGGGGTGATGGGGAGGGGGGCAGGATGTAAGAGGGAAGACAAGATTGGAGGGGGGAGGGAAGGAGCGATTAGGGTCTCCCTGAGGTTGTGGACAGAGCGGTGGTTTGTCTGTCAGGGTACATCTGTCTTACATTTACATTGAGTCATTTAGCAGACACTCTTGTCCAGAGCAACTTACAGTAAGTACATGGGACATTCCCAGAGGCAAGTAGGGTGAAGTGCCTTGCCCTAGGACACAACATCATTTTGCACGTCCGGGAATCAAACCAGCAACCTTCTGATTAATAGCCCGATTCCCTAACCGCTCAGCCATCTGATCCCTGTCTTCCTCTGAAAAGTCGATATGTCCACCGGTAGGAGGGCATATGTCTTCCTGCTCCCTGATAGGTCAGAATATGTGTTCCTGCTCCCTGATAGGTCAGCATATGTCTTCTTGCACTTTGACAAGTTACGGTGTGCAGGGTAAAAGGGAACTGCTGTTTCACAACAATCCGTGTTTCATCCCTTCCTTCCTCTCTTCCTTCCTCCCACTTTCTTCCTTCTATCCCTCACACCCGTTGTACTCCCCTTCCCTTCACCTTCTCCTCTCCCTAAACAGTTTATAAAGCCTTCTTCCATCCCTCCCTCCCTTCATCTCTCCCTTCCCCGGTTGCGAGCTCTCATGAAGTAGGGGGATCCTGCTTTGTGTGGGTGTGTGGCCCTGACCTCTGACCCCCTGACACCGGGCCCCTAAGCGGATCCAGCCGACCCTCATTAGCAGAGTCGAGAAGCCTGTCAAAGATGGCAGCTAATAAATCTGGATCATCAGTGTCAGGTGAGCCCATCTCTGCCTCACCATCGGTCATGTCCAGACATATACATCAAGCCTGTCCCACCCCCTGTCACACATGCTTGTCTCTCTCTCTCTCTCTCTCTCTCTGACCTCAATCTGTGTGTCTCTCACTCTGTCTCTCTGCCTCTCTGTCTGTCTTTCTCTGCCGCTCTCTCTGTTAGACTTAAGAAATCGTATTTCCTGTCAGACTACATTCTGCAACATCCATACTAGTGTCTGTGTGACCACAGTGTTCCTGTTAAGACACCATTTGTGTCGGCTATGTGGTCCTGTAAAGGGTTGAGTGTGTGTGAATTTGTGTGAAATAGTGTGTGTGAGTGTATGTGTGGTCTATGTATCAAGTGCCAGTGCGGTCGGTGCAGTCTATAGCCTGAAGTCACAAGATAGCTGCTGCCATAGCAACCAATGCAGAATTGCTAGAACATAGCTAGACAAATTATGACTATTCCAGGCTTGTGAATGAGTTTATTAAAGGTTTATTACCCAATGACAATTTTCTTTTCCAAAATGTCAATTGACCAACAACATCATTTAGTCTAGTGCATGTGAGACAGTACAGATTTTCACATGATCCTGGGTGCAAGTCCTTGTACATACATGTGGCATGTTATTGACACATCTATAGGTAACAGGTTACACAGGCAAAGTCCAGACACCCACATACACCCACCCTACCCCCCGCACACACACACCCACCCACGCAAATAACAAACACACATGGATACTTAAGGGCAGAGGCAAAGTCCAGTAGAATGGAACCAGTCTCATTGGCATTTTACATTTTACATGTATTCATTTAGCAGACGCGTTTATCTAAAGCGACTTTCAAGAGAGAGCTTTACAAAAGGTGCAAAGGTCAATGATCATAAACAACGAAAGCCCCAAAAACATTGCGGGTAGCCAAAACATGAAGCATACATTGTGAAAAGCAAATAAGTGCCAATATGAAGAACCAGAAGAGCATGTAGAGCAAATTACAATTAAACAACATGAATCTTGAGAGTGTGCCTGAGGGAAAGCAAGCAACAATAATATAATTCACAGCGAAGTAGTTCAATCAGTTACAAGAAGTCCCTCAATAAGTGTCATTGTGTTCCAGGTGGAAATAAACTAACATCTGATCCAACAAATCTTTCCTAAGTACCATTTTATTCCAGGGACAAGTGCGTCTTTAGCCTTTTCTTGGGGTGGAGAGACAGTCAGTGTCTCTGAGGGAGGTGGGGAGTTGATTACACCATTGGGGACCAGACAGGAGAAGAGCTTGGGTTGGGAGCGGGCGTTCTTGAGAGGTGGGGCCACCAGAAGGTTGTCACAAGAAGACCGTAGGTGACGGGTGGGGGTGGAAGGCTGGAGGAGAGACTTGATGTAGTCAGGTGCAGTTTGGTCACCACTCAAAAGGTCAATACCAGGGTTTTGAATCTGATGCGGGCCGTGATGGGTAGCCAGTGGAGGGAGATGAAGAGCGGGGTAACATGGGAGCGTCTGGTTAGGTTGAAGACCAGGCGGGCGCTCCGTTCTAATTCCTCTGGAGAGAGAGGGTTGCACTTGCTGGGAGACCGACGAGGAGCGAGTTGCAGTAGTCCAACTTGGAGAGGACAAGTGCTTGGACTAGCAGCTGGGTGGAATGCTCAGACAGGTATCTCCTGATCTTCCGGATGTTGAAGAGGGTGAATCTACACGACTGGGAGACTGCAGCAATGTGGGTCGTGAGGTTGAGCTTGTCATCCATGGTATCCATTAGGTTCCTGGCAGAGGATGAAGGGGTCAACATCGCAGATCCCAGGGTGATTGAAAGATCGTGGGAGATGGAGGGTTTGGCCGGGATGATGAGAAGTTCTGTTTTGGCTAGGCACAAATACACACACACACATGTTGCTAGTCTTCAAAGCAACACTAGCATGATGAGTCCTCCTCTCCTGGTCTCGTTATCTCTCTCTCACACATTCACTTCACACACACCACACACACTTTACACACCTCCCATACACCTCACAACACTTGCACACAAAATCTTTCCCTTTAATCCTCTTATTCATGAGTTCAGCAGATCAATTTTCATCTTAGGTGGAGCAATACAGTGTGCCACCCCACTAACCCCACTGTGTGTGTTTGCATGTGCGTGTGTGTGTCCGTGTGCTTGTGCTATTACAGCAATGGGAGAACGACAACAGTGTTGGCTGTAACACAGTAAGAGACATAGAGACTGTTCTGACTGTTTATGCTGACTGTTTAGATTGAGTGTTTATGCTGACTGTTTCCTGGCTTGATGAGGGTGTGGCCTTCCTCTGCCCTGGCTGGGCCCAGACCCAACACTGACACACACACACAAACATGTGTGGATGTGTGTGTGGGTATGGCTGTGTGTGTGCGTGGGGGTAATGGGTGTGGGTGGGTTGAACTTACTCCATGTCTTCCAGTCCTGCTCCTGCCAACATTGTTAGAGTTTCCTGTCAAATAGTAGACAAACTAGACTCATCTGATGTTAACACAGACTAACACTCATTCCCACTCCCCCTCTCTCACACACCCACTTCTCTCTCTCTCTCACTCTATCTCTGTTTCGCTCTCGTCACTCTGTGTTGAAAACTTCCATGTAAAAGTCACTGATGTTTCCATTCCTGTTCGTCCTTGTAAAACGAGAGAAAGAGAGAGAGAGATGCCTGTTTCTGGTTTCATGCTCGTGGTTCCCACAAGCTGAAGGGATGGGGACAGCACTGTCCCTGCAGTGCTGCATAAGGCTGTGAGTTGTTTAGATGATAAATATTTCTGTAATTCCATAACTGCTTTGGCAATATGAACATTTGTTCTTTCATGCCAATAAAGCCCACTTAAAAGAGAGAAAGGGAAAGGGAGAGATGAGGAAGCGAGGAAGAGATGGAGAGAAACAGTAAGAGTGATAGAGAGATAGAATGAAAGAGAAAGATGGGGAGAGGGGAGTGAGAGAAAGGGAGAGAGATAAAAACAGAAATATTCCATTGCGACTGTTCACCTGTTTCCTAACAGGAAGTGTGACACAGGAAGTCCTGCAGCTGTGAATTACACGGAGCCAAAGATTGGCCAGAGGTGCATATCTTAGATCAGCTGTCCACAGTGCGGCATGTCCCTTATCTGCTGTGTAGGCTCTGGAAATTGAACTGATCTCGGATCAGACGCAAGTCATATCTCTCTGGAACAAAAAGGCAGGTCTGTGGTTGCCAAGTTACCTAACAAAAACATATTGATCATAGCAGCGGGAGACTTACACAAAGAAGTGGGAATTAGTCAGTCTCTGTCTCTCTCAGTTCAGTTCAGAATAGACCCTGTTGGCATGAAATACGTTAGTAAATATTGCCAAAGCAACAATGAATTTCTGATTACAATGATATTGAGAAGAGGAAGATGAATATTTAGCAAACAATGAGTTGAACTTTAAACATTGAGAAAAAGTTGTTTTTCGTGTGTGGTGGGGTAGGATCCAAACGCTGGAGAGGTAGCCAGAAGTGTCAAACAAGGGGTTTATTCTTGAAACGGGAAAAAGCCAGGGCACTCACAGTAATAAGGGTAAGGACAGGACAAAGACTGGACACAAAACAGGAACCTAAATATACAGAACCAAACAAGACACTTGTGGACACCATAAGAGAACTGAAACCACTCACGAGACACAGGTGAAGACAATGACAGCCACAGGGAAAACCCCAAAAAACAAGAGGGCACGGCTGTGGCCGTAACAAAAGTACTACTAATGTATATATTTATACGTCTATATAGTAAAAAAAAAGAATATTAAATGTGAAGTACAAATAAATATATATAAACAAAGATAACAAGTTAATAAAAAGCACTTGATTTGTACGAATAAAAGATGATGAAAGATACACACAGATATGAAGACGTGTCTTCTCTTTTCTCTCTGAAAATAACAACAAACATTTAGAAAATAATTCCTGAAAGAAATATACAGTACGAACAACATGTTTTATGCAGTATTAATAGACCGTTTTTCTGTCTTTCTTGCTTTCTTTCTTTATATTTTCTGTTTTCTTTCTATCTCTCATTCGCTTTAACTCTCTCTCCTCTCCAACACACCCACACCTCCACCTACACATACGCACACGCACGCACACACCCCACACGCTTGCCCTGGTAGCCAGACAGGGGCAGAGGTACATGCGGGCCCTGTCACCCCTGTGCAGGGAGACAGACAGAGAGCACAGACAGTTCCAGAGAGATTCACGAGCACTCTCCAGGACACTTCTAGAGTTTCAGCAGCTCTAAATATACCCTCACGGAACATGTCCTGCATGGCTCTGGGTCTGGTTAGGACATAGGTCTTTCAGCAGGGTGGGGGGGTCAATGTGAGTTTCGGAAAGGAAATGTGTGGGTGTGTGAGAGACTCTCTGAGGTGGGTGTGTATGTGCTTGTGGGCTGGTGGGATGTGCGTGTAATTGTTTTTGTGTGTGTGGGTGAAGGGTGTATGAGGAGGGTGTGAAAGAGGGTGTGTCTGTATGTGTGTGGACATGCTGGAATGGAGGGTATGTGTGTCAGTGCGTGGGAGAAGAGTGTGTGTGGTGGGGGTATGTGTGCTAGGGTGTGTTTGCAGGAGGGGTTGTGAGGGGTGTGTGTGTGTGTAAAGCGAATATGTGTGTCAGTCTTTGCCAAGCTACTAAGCTAGGCTAAGCTGGTCGAGGCTAGGCTAGGTCAGAGGGCAGGCAGGTGGTTTGTCAGTGAAAGTTAAAAAAACTGCCTGAAAACTCCCCAACTACAGTTTAATCCCACTAGCACCTCTCAGCTCGGTGTTGCTGGAACAGCATTTTACATTTCTAGACTTACTAGACCAAGCACTTTCATTAGCAGCTTCTCTCTAAGATAAGTACTTATCTTTTCATTATATAACGCTGAGGACTGTGGAAAAAGTGCTGGCAAACATATTATCAGACTCATTATATTACTGTTCATCACACACACACACGCACACACACACACACACTGCTACTCTACTCAACAGAACTACCATAATCATTAGGGTTCCAACCCAGGTCATCAAACGTTAGACCAAGGGGGTGCTCCCTGAGGGGCAGGGGCAGAACATCCTGGCCGGAAGATTCCAAAAGTGGTCTCTCCTGGGTACACACACACACACACATACACACATAGTGATATCAGAGAGCAGGCTGGTGAGCAGGAATGCATTGAGTCATGGATAGCGAGTTAGCTGGAAGGCCAGGAGAGACAAAGACATCCCATTCACTGAGTAGTCAGGTGATTGGTGTGATGCTGACGCTACTCTCAACTGCAGGTCACCTTGAAAAACCCTCAGACAGGCAGACAGACAAACAGACAGGCAGACAAACAGATAAGCAGACAGACAGGCTGACAAACCGACAGACCGACAGACAGACAGACAAAGAGACAGACAGACAGACAGACAGACAGACAGACAGATAGGCAAGCAGACATGCAGTCTAAAGACATAAAAGACAAAGTAGAGTAAATAATTCTCTTTCTTTCTCCCTCTCGCTGTCTTCTGTCATACCCTGTTTCTTCAGCCTGGTCTCCTCGGTCATCCTTCCTTCTCTACATCCTTATCTCCTGCAACTCCCATCTGCCAAACAGCTTGTCTGTCAGTGACCACGTGTGTGTAGGAGTGCTTGTGTTTCGGGGTGTATGTGTCTGTGTGGGGATACGACCGTGTGTGTGTGGGTGTTCACGTGTGTGTGTGCTCATGTATGGGTGCGTGTGTGTGTGAATGAGGTGTTGGTTCTGATACCTCCAGGGAGTTGTAATGAATCCTGCTGGTGAAGCTGGGGTGACAGGGTTCAGCTTAGACAAGGCCTGCATCAAGTTTGGGGGAGGGGGGATTAGGTGTGAGGGGGGAGGTGTGAGGGCGAGGAAGAAATGAGAGTCACTCTCGCGGATTCTGGAAACAACAGGGCCTTGTGTTTTGGGGCCAAACTACACGTGTACAAGTGCCTTTTGGAGACGTGAAAGCAGGAGGAGGAGGAGGAAGTTAAGGAGGAGAAGGACGTGGGGTAGGAGGTGGAGGAGGAGATGGAAATGGAGGGGGAAGAGGTCGATGGTGGAGGAGCAGGGGGAGGAGGTCGAGGAGTAGGTGTAGGAGAGGTGGAGGAAGAAGATGAGGACCAGACGGATGTGGAAGAGGATGAGCTGGTGGATGAGGTTTATGGAAGAGGAGCAGAAGGAGCAGGAAGAGGAGAAGGACATGAATGTTCACCCACAAAAATGGCTGTGAGGGTTCAATAATTCTGTTGAGCTCTCAAACCACGAGATTAGTAATATGTCAACTTGCTGAAATAAAAGGTTTTTCAAGCCTCTCTCCTCCACGATGACCTTTGGACCCTTCTAGAAGTCTGCTCCTATATCCTAAAGCATGTCTGACCCCCCCCCCCCCCCCCCCCCACCACCACCATCCTTTCACCTCCTCCCACTACCCTGCCATTCCTCCCTAACTGCACCATAACTGCCCCCATGCTTACACACTCACACACACAAACACACACGCTCGCCTGGGGCCTCTGTACCATCCACCCACTCTTGCTTCTCATCACAAACCCATAATTTATTGTCATGCATTTTCACACTTTATAAGGCAATACACAGAATACTAGGACTTTTCCTCTCCTTTCTTTTATCCTCCCCTCTCCTGTCTCCTCTTCTCTCCTCTGCTCTCCTCTTCTCTTCTCCTCTGCTCTCCTCCTCTCCTCTTATCAGGTTGAAGAATGATAAGTAAATCAATCAACAGTAGAAGCTGGATGCTGAATCGATTACTTCAGCTGACGGACATTCAGTGTCATAAACGTCCGGAGTAACACATTTATAAAGATCTCACCTAGTCTCTGACTGGTGAGCAGTAGGGGATGGTGGATCAATACCAAAATATCTATACTACATTCATTACTTTTCTTTTGTTTTTTTTTGTTTCCCAAAGACATATCTTTATTATTACCATGGTTGAAGAAGTAGGTATTTGAATGTTGAGACTGTTCGATCATGTAAAGCAGCTGTAAACATAAATAAACTGAGCAATGCAGCTTCTGCAGACTGGAATCAGTTTTAGTCAGAAAGTCACTTTTTCGCATGACACTGGGTGCCTCATTTATCAAGGCCTTTGAGCCTGTTTCCAGGCGTTAATTGTTTGCAAAGACTGACTTAATCGATGCGGGCCATCTATAAACAGGGCGCACTTGGGTAAAATCGCAGATTGCCTGGCACATGAGCGAGAACAGGCAAGTTGCGCTTATACGCGGCGCCTAATTATATATTCCGCGGTATTTACAAAGGCTGCCAGTAAGAGCGTGCCTCTATTCTGCGGGGAAAATTCTCCGCCTCTTAAAAGCAAGTGTAAACCAGGAGCGCGTTTTCCTGTGTGTACAAACGTACCTTAGGCCTATTCAATGGCAGCAGTGATCCAAGCAAGGCGAAGGCATTGGACCAAAAAAAATTCAGAGGGTGTGGATGTTCATGTTCGTATGCTTCATGTTTTGGTTACCCGCAATGTTTTGGGGGCTATCTCGTTGTTTTTTAACATTGACTTATGCACTTTTGTAAAGCTCTCTCTTCGAAGTGGCTTTGGATAAAAGCGTCTGCTAAATGATTACATGTAAATGTAAATGATCTGCCCTGTAATGTGTTCAGGTTTGCTGTTACTTCATGCACGTCGCCAAATTTAAGCTTGCCGTTGGAAGATCCATGACAGATACAGCTACATGCGGGCCCATTGTTTGCTCTTTTAGAGGCGCGCTAATTACGCTAATGGACGGACATTTTGACCAGATTTGAATATGGGGGGGATGTGTCCCATGTGACACATCCCCCCCAATATGTATTATGATTACGGCCTTAAATACTACGCAAAATGAGGAAGCATAGCGGGGCTATTACCAAACCCGCAAAAACAGACACAGCGTAAACTGCGCCATTGTTATTAAATGAGGCCCTGGGTCTCACCGCTGGCAGGTAGAAACTGCTCACCTCACCATGATTGCTAACCTTTGGCAAATAATTGAGTGGTCATGAATATGTACTAAGATGTAATTTCTGATTGATGCTTTCCCCTCATAAATCATAACACACTACTCTCCCCTACATTAAAGTATATGAGACACTTTTAATAATAACATTATCGACATTGGTGATTCTGGGCCTGTATTACTTAAACCAAATTTTGCCGCATTACCCACCCCTACCAAGCACCCCCTAGTCAATAGCTCAACTAATGCTGAGCAGGTGTGCAAGGTGTGTTTGTATTGTATCTCTCTTTGTGTGTTTGTGTGTTGCTGTCTAAGTGTGTGTGTGTGTGTGTGTAATTGCTGGCTGTGCAGTGTTGCTGATCAGACCAATATCTTGCTTTCAGTGTATAGGGTTTTCTTTTGTTGTATCACTTTATCTCCTCTTTTATCTCTTTCTCTTTCTACTGTCTTGTCTTCCTTGGTGCATTTGACTTCTTCAGCTCAGCTCTTGTTGCTCTGTTCCCTCACCTCTCTCTGTTCTCTCTCCCCTCTATCCCTGTTCTCTACTTTCTCTCTGTTCTCTCTCCGCTCTCTGTACTTGCTCCTCGCTCTGTCCCAAACTTCTGTCATCTATCCTCTCTCTATCCTCTCTGTTCTCTCAATCTAAGTTCTCTCTGTTCCCTATGCTCTCTCTTTCTAACTTGTCTCTATTCTCTCTCCCTTCTCTATTCTCTCACTAACTTCTCTTCCCTTTCTCTTTCTAACTTTTCTCTATTCTCCCCTTCTCTCTGTACATTATGTCTTTTTAACACCCTCGCTCTCTTTTTCACTCTCTAACTTCTCTGTTCTTTCAACCCCCTCACTCTCCAACTCCCTTTGACCCCCCCCCCATCTCTCTCACTTCTCTGTTCTCTCTAACTTTTCAGTTTTTTTTAACTCTCTCTGTCCCTCTCTCTCTCTGCAGGTATAACAGAGGCAGCAGTGAGTGTGGAGGTAGCAGGTCTGATAAACTGTGAATATGGCGCTTCCTGGTGGGCAGAAAGCTCAGTTACATGTCCTTTCTTGAGCAGACCATGGTTCCAGATGATTCCCTCAGATGACTATAGAGGGCACCAGACACCAGGTGTAGTGTGAGTGTGTCTGGCCTGGCTGTCAGGTGATGGGTCTGGGTCTGGGCCTGGAAACATAGCCCCCTGGTTTCCTTAACAACCACAAGTTTCCCTGACAACCCCTAGCTACCCTGACAACCCCCAGGTTTCCCTGACAACCCCTAGCTTCCTTGACAACCCTCCCAGGTTGCTCCTGCTCTGTATGATGAAGGAGCCACCGGCCCGCCTTGACCCCCACCCCCATCCACACAGTCTTTGGGGAGTGCTGGGGTCTGTCTCACTGGGAGAGCCGCTACGTTCCTTTTCCATCACACAGGACGGCTCCGCATGCACAAGTCTATTGTCTTCTGTTGGAATGTCATGCCAACATTGCAGGACCCCCCCCCCCCCCCCAATAGCCCCTCAAAGTTCCCCAATCCTTTAGGATTCCAATACCCTTGACTACACACACACAACGACCCACACACATACAGACATGCAATGAAAAATGTGTCTCAACAGTGTATTATTAACAACTAAATAGAAACGGTCATAGTACGGTTTCTCCCAATTGATTATTTCTTATTTAAGTCATCTTCAAAGTTGTCTCTGTTTTTATTTCGTATAGGCCTACACCCGTTTTTGAACTCTACTCTTTCACTCGCGTGGCAGGGGTCCCTTGCAGTGTTCCCTCACCCCGCCTCTTTCCAGCTGATGCTCGCGCCCTGTCAATTTCTATTCTGAGAGGCAGAGAGTTGAGAAAAGGGGGAAAGAAACGAGAGAGAGAGAGAGAGAGAGAGAGAGAGAGAGAGAGAGAGCGAGAGAGAGAGAGAGAGAGAGAGAGAGGGGGTCTGCGGAGTAACGCAGCCAAAACATCCATGGGTGGTTGTGTAGGCAGTCACCACGATTCTTCAGGCAGTTTAAACGAAAATTCGGATGGGACCGGAGGTAGGACACACGCTCATTACCGCTGCGGTGTATTTTTAAGCCATAATGAATGTTTTTAGGGCTCCTGCTGGTTTCATGCGTCTTGTCCCCCTCTTCCTTTCTCGTTGCCGACTAACACATCGTGGCCGCCGCAAGAAGATACATAATTTTGTCCCATACTGGGTTGGGTTTTAGTCACAATTCCCATATCCAAGCAGACATCAGTTTACTATCTTGGAAGATAATACGTGCCGTGTCAAAAATCCGCCTTTGTCTACCCCTATTGAATGCGTGTTATTCTGTCATTAGCTAACCGGTTAGCTTGCTAGCCAACAACGCTAGCAAATGCCAGATGAAATGTGGGTCACCGTTAGACAGGCAAAGACAGCACGATGCGTTCAATACTGAATTGCAAATCTTACCGAATTGAGTGGCGTTGCTTAAAGTTACGGATTTACAGTAGCTTATGTTATTTTATACTCGTGCATGTATGCAAAATTCAAGGGAGCGCTTGTTAGTCTTAATAATACATCCTGCAGAGGGATGGGGGTGCAGCCAAACTTGCGTTATTACCATGGAATAACGGTCAGGTCTCACTGTCGTTTTACATTGTTCCTACCTTCATTCTACATGCTTTGCATTTATCTAGTACATGAATACACACATACAGTATATTACTGTCATGTAAGCTAGTTGTTTGAGATGCGTCGTAACCACGAGTCAGTGGTTCATGGAAAGCGACACATCCCTGGCGCTTTGAGAAGGTGTTGTTATGAAAATCATTGTTTCGCTGTGTGACTTCCGCTACTTCCTTATTTCCGGTGTGAGACGATGCAAATATTGTTTTGACTGTGGTTTTGTTGCTCCCCGATCCCTCCGGACAGACAGACATATGGAGATCCAGTTCCACTAGTGTAGCTTGATGACAGTAAGTTATTGACCAGGCTACATATATTGATAGTCACGTTCCTGTTGGTGGGCCTTGGGAACTGAACTAGTTCTTTCAGTAGACAACATCATGTTGCCAACATGCCAGAGAGACACCCAGGGAGATGATCCATAATAGTGTGTGTGTGAACTGGTATGTGTGTGTGAACTGGTAGGTGCAGCTATTGAGCAGTAATCTTAGCTCCAATACCAGTGTTGGTCCCCTTCACTAGAGTTTGCAGGCTATCTGCCCAAGCACAAAACCACCACATTTACCTTCAGGGCTGGGTGGGGGAGACAGGGCTGGGTGGGGGTGGAGACATGACTGTGTGGGTGAGGGGGACTGGGATGGGTGTTGGTGGTGTTGGGGGGTGGACTGTGGACCAGAGTCCTGGCCAGGCTGCTCTCTGCTCCTCAGACTAACCGTCTTCTCTGTGTTCTGATCTTTTAGCTGTAACCACATCCTTATTGATGTGTGTGTGTGTGTGTGTAGCTTGAAACCAGACACCACATGCCAGTGTTGCATTATGCAGTGGAAAAAAACTCATATTTTCTCCTCAACTTTCTCTTCTCCTTCCTCCTCTCCTCATAACTCACTGATTCTGTTCAGCACACATTGCTAATGGAGCTGAGTTCAATATTACAGGAGGTGTTGTTACTTCCTTCAACCCACACAAAACAACCCAACATGTTGACCCAAACCTACCAACTATCATATATGTCTGTCTGTCTGCCTGTCTGGCTGTGTACTTGTCTGCCTGCCTGCCTGCCTGCCTGCCTGCCTGCCTGCCTGCCTGCCTGCCTGCCTGCCTGCCTGCCTGCCTGCCTGCCTGCCTGCCTGTCTGTCTCTCAGGCTGTGAAATTTGACCCTGGTCATGTGATCAGCTTATATGTACATACGCAAGCGTTGAAATAGAACAAAGCGAGTTGCAGTCTTCCTGTACACACATCTGCACGTACACACATGCTGTGTAGTATATATTTTTCTCACACTGACACACACACACACACGTGTGTGCGTATGTGTGTGTGTGTGTGCGTGTTAAGCAATGTTAACTCTTAGCATGTCGAGACTGGTTCCTTCTTTTGCCTCTCTCTTTATCTCTCTCACTCACTATTTCTCCCTCTCTGTATCTCCTCTCTGTTCCCTGGTGTTTGTGGGCCAGTCGGCAGCAGACAACAGATATGCTAAAGGGGGGTCAGATGGCTAAGCGGTTAGGGAGTCGGGCTATTAATCAGAATGTTATTGGTTCGATTCCCGGCCTTACCAATTGACGTTGTGTCTGGGCACCCTACTTGCCTCGGGGAGAATGTCCCTGTACTTGCTGTAAGTCGCTCTGGATAAGAGCGTCTGCTAAATGACTAAATGTACATGTAAATGAAGGATGACGGATGTAGAAGAGCTTCTGCTACTCTTCTCAACACCTGTCCCACCAACACGTCCTTATGCTACATAGGACACGTGTGTGTGAGCGTGTGTGTGCGTGTGTGCATTCCTCAGTCCAGTCTGCAGAGGTGCAGCAGCTCCCTGGTTAGAATGGTTGACAGATGTTTCCTACAGTAACACCGCCCTCCTGTGAGTGTGTGTGTGTGTGTCCATGCATAAACATACTGCAGAGCCGAGCTGGTGGAGAAGCGGACACACTGACAGATGCTGTTAGAGAGAGAGAGAAAGGGAGAGAGGGAGAGAGAGAGGGAGCGAGCGATACAGAGAGGGAGGGATTGAAGGAGAGAGGGAAGGAGGGATTGAAGTAGAGAGGGAAGGAGGGAGCAATAGAGAGAGAGGGATAGGGACTTTTAAAGATACCTTTATTGGGCAGTGAGAACTGCCAGTTAACCAAGCAGTTTCACCACACCAGACAATCATTATCCAAACCCACCCATTTCATTTACAATTTCACTTTTCCAATCAAACGTCTACCCAGAAAAAAGTCCCTTGTTACAACTTGAGTTCTAAACCCCCCTCCCCATCCACTGTGCACAAAGCACCCCTCACCCCCCCCACACATCAACAAACTCCCCCATCTTCCCCACCAGCTTACAGTATGAGAACTCAATTCGCAACCTTGCCGTGACCAGCCCCAGCAACACTGCTTTTGCATCGAGCGACCCCACTACCGACCGCCTACTCTTTCTCGTCTTCCATATTGCAAGCTTGGCCTGCCCAAATAAGAAATTCACGAGGCACGCTCTTCTCTGGAACTGTGTATCTACGTAGGTCCCCCTATAAACAGCGTCACCGTAAGGTGGGACGGGCAGAGAGAGGGAGGATAGAGAGAGGAAGAGATAGAGAGAGGGATAGAAGGAGGGAGGGATAAAGAGAGGGAGGGATAGAAAGAGTGAGGATAGAGAGTGCAGGGGACAGAGAGAAGTCAATGATTAAGAAAGGTGAAAAGTTCGAGAAACATAGAAAGGGACATTTTGGCCCATGACTTTGACAACCAGAATGCCTACACACTCTCCACATCTGTATTCTGACACCATGGAAACAGACCAGCAACATAGACTGGTACCACACCAGACCATACTGCTGTGTACTGCATTAAGTCTTCAGTGAGAACAGAGTTGTCTCTAGTTACACTGAGAATGCTCTCTCACTCCCAGTCTATCGATCCGGCCTACTTCCTGTTTGCCTAGGTCTCTATCTCATCTCCATCTCTCCCTCTCTCTCCTATTCATCCTTTCCGCTTTTTCTTGTATCTGTTTTCCTGCCTTCCCCCTCATCCTTCTCTTTCATCCCTTTCTCTCCTATCTCCTCGTTCTCTCCACTCGGACTCCCCCCTTCCTCGTCTCTTCCACTTCCCCTCTACCTGCCTCCTCTCCTGTCTCTTTCCTTTCTCCTCCTTTCTTTCCTCGGTCTCTCCAAATTTCTCGGCCTCTCCTCCCTTTTTTTCTCCACATCTTTAATCAACTCCCCGCATTTCTACGCGTTTAATAACCCCCCTCCCTCTTTCTCCCTCTCTCCGTCCGCCTCTCTCTCCCTCCCTTTCTTTTTCTCGTTCACTCTCTCTCCCTCTCTCTTTCTCCCCCCCCCCCCCCCCCCCCCCCTCCTCCAGTGGCTCTTGGGCGCAACCAGGTGCTGAAGAGGGACAAGCCCAAATGGAAGAGTGACTACCCGATGACGGCGGGCCAGCTGCGCAGCAAGAGAGATGAGTTCTGGGACACGGCGCCAGCCTTCGAGGGGCGGAAGGAGATCTGGGACGCCCTCCGGGCCGCGGCGCTCGCCTTCGAGAGCAACGACCACGAGCTGGCCCAGGCCATCATCGACGGGGCCAGCATCACGCTGCCGCACGGTACGCTGACATGCGCACACGCTTACATGTAGACGCGCGCGCATGTACGCGCGCACACACGTATACACACACGCCTAAACGCGATCGCATCGCGTCTCATCTATCTCGTCTGCTCTCTCAGAGAGGCCTTACACACACACACACACACAGACGTATAACACTGTGTTCCAGAGTTAGTGTTCTAGACATCCCCTAGCCTGAGGAAAGAACAGAGGAAAAGGAGGAGGGATGGAGAGAGAGATGGAGAGAGAGATTGAGGGAGTGAGAGAGAGAGATGGAGGGAGAGAGAGATGGAGGGAGTGAGAGAGAGAGATGGAGGGAGGGAGAGAGATGGAGGGAGAGAGAGATGGAGGGATTAGAGGTATGGTGCAGTGATATGTACTTCCTCTCCAATCTTATTGTCCTACACTCACACACGCACACACACACACACACAGTCTGTCAGTCTGTCACACGGTCCATCTACCAGGGGTGTTTGTCCTTGCACTGTTATATAGCCTCCAGACAATCCTAGCTAAAGCAATCCTGGCTAGTATCCCACATGGTATCAGGGGGCAGCCATGTTGGATCAGACAGGGTGTCAGAGGGCAGCCATGTTGGATCAGACAGGGTGTCAGGGGGCAGCCATGTTGGATCAGACAGGGTGTCAGAGGGCAGCCATGTTGGATCAGACAGGGTGTCAGAGGGCAGCCATGTTGGATCAGACAGGCTGTCAGAGGGCAGCCATGTTGGATCAGACAGGGTGTCAGAGGGCAGCCATGTTGGATCAGACAGGGTGTCAGAGGGCGGCCATGTTGGATCAGACAGGGTGTCAGAGGGCAGCCATGTTGGATCAGACAGGCTGTCAGAGGGCAGCCATGTTGGATCAGACAGCGTGTCAGGGGCCAGCCATCAGACAGGAGCTGTGTCTACTACTGCGCACTTGTGCACTTTGAGCACTGACTTTCAGTGCTTAGGGCGCTTCACTCCAAAAAACTGCAGAATTCAGTGCACTGACAGTACTCGGATGGCGCACTGCAAACGTTCCAAAAAACAGTGTACAACGATGGACACTACTCGCCCTAAATGGGCGCCATCTTGGCTACGTAGCGGAAGTTTTTCCACTTGGGGTGGAGAAACGCGTTCATTTTGGCAGGTTTCGCGGGTGTCGCAAGCAGATTTGCGTCCATCACTTCCGCCAAGTGTTTAACGTAAGTGTTCCATTTCAGACAGCACTTATCAGCGAGTGCACTGAATATGTAAGTGCACTGTTTTGCAGTGCACTGTATTGCAGTGTACTTTGTAAACTGCGCGGTAGTAGACACAGCCAGGGTGTCAGAGGGCAGCCATCTTGTATCAGACAGGGTGTGGGGGTGTCGAGATTGCAACCAGATGAGTTGCAGCTGTAGATTCCTGATATATGATGTCACAGCCTCTGGAGAGAGGGAGGGATGGAGAGAGAGAAGGAAGGAGGGATGGAAGTAAGAGGAAAGAGGGGGAGGGCAGAAATACTTCTCTGAACAACAATGCAACAACAGAAAAGACATTCGGGATACTCAGCCTCTTCCTATCTCTCTGTTTTCCATGTCTTTGTTCCCTCTTAACAAACACAGAGTACATATGCAGGATTGTACGACTGCTCATATCAGTATATCAGTATACCTGTGCAAGTTATGTGGATCATATCAGTATTCTGGGGTGTTTCTGTGAGGGCAGAGCAGACTAAAGCCACTGCCAGTCTGGAGCAGGGACTCTGTCTCCTGGTGGACACAATGGGTACTGCACCACAGCCGGAGATGAGCGGGGATGGGGGGGAGGGGAAGGCAGCAGAGGAGAGGTGAGTGGTCTGCCTGTGGTATGACGACTGGAAAGCCCCTGTTCCCCCCCTACCTCCTTCCCATGTGAACTGGTGTTCTGGCTTCCCAGAAGTGTACAGTGTGTCAGCTGACATAATAGCTGTCATACCCCCCCCCCCCCCCCATTGTAACAACACACTTTCTCTCACCAAGAGAGGCAACTGTAGTCTGAGTGTTGAGTAATATAGTAGCATTGAAGTTCCTGCACTGTAATATTTGCCCTATGAAGTAATGGCTGGTGGACATGGTGTTTCTGTTGAGTAATACAAGTCTAACCTGGGGGTGTAGAGCTGGTATCAAGCCGTGTTAAGCCTGTTTGGAATCTCCTCACCTATACCTGGCTATACCCTAGCAGTTGCTGGGAAATCTATTTGTGTGTCAGATATGATGTGTTCTGCTGCCCTGACTGCTTTCTCTGAGGTTGGCTATTTATAGACAAGCTAGGTGGTGTGTGTGTGGGAATGTGTGTGTGTGTGTACAATTGTATTTATAGCAGCATGCCTGTCCCCATCTGTAAGGTCAGAGTTCATTCCCCTAAACCACCCTCCCCACACACACACACACATACACACACACACAAGCACACACACACTAATTCCAGGTAAGTAGAGAGCAGGATGAGTCCATTGACAGTTTACAGTGAAACACACTATGAATGAACAAACTTATCTCACTCTCTCCTCCCTTCTCGATTTTCTGTTCTAACTTCCTTCTTATTCCACATATTTCACAGGACAGTTCCTCTATGCAGTCGCTACGTGATTTATGAGGGGGAACTTAAACACACACCCATGCACACACACTAACTCCCTCCCCCCCCCCCCCCCTCTCCCCAGGTGCATTGACGGAGTGCTATGACGAATTGGGCAACCGCTACCAGCTTCCTGTTTACTGTCTGGCCCCGCCCATCAACATGATCGAGGAGCGCAGCGACAGCGACAGCCAGGACTTCCTGTCCGAGCCGGCGGGTGGCGGCAGCGGGAGCGAGGGGACGGAATCCCAGCTCCGCCTGCGCCTGTCGACGGGGCGTGACCTGCGCCTGGCCGTGCGCTCCTGCGACAGCGTGCTCCACATGAAGCTCCGCCTGCAGGCGCAGGAGGGCGTGGCGGCGGCGGCCCAGCGCTGGTTCTTCTCGGGACGGCCCCTGACCGACCGCCTCCGCCTAGACGAGCTCAAGATCTCGCGAGACTACGTGGTGCAGGTCATTGTGAGCCAGCCGCCGGAGCCGGAGCCGGAACCTGCCGCCACAGATGGACACACGCCCGCACGCACGCCAGAACACACGCCTGAACACACACCCTTACACGTACCGGCCCTGGTCTCTCAAGCTGTGCCAACTCAACCACAGGACCCCACACCTGTGGAGAACTAGGCCTGTCCCACACACACCAGAAGAACACACACACACACCTGCAGAACACACACACCAGTAGAACACACACACAGTTGGAGAACACATACATCTGGAGCACACACACCTGCAGAACAGACACACACCAGGAGAAAACACACATACGCCTGGAGAACACACACACACCTCGAGCCAACAGATTTCATAGACATGGATTACAGACACAGCGGAAGTCTGTGTCCATCTCTTCTCCTTGTTGGCAAGGCATGCTGAGATATCAAGGGGCGTGACTGTTGAGCAAAGGACTCTGGGAGACGATAAGGAGCAGGAAGAGACCTGGCCATAGCAACATCTATCTCCTTGACAACCCTTGTTTTTAAGCTTTTACTAATTTCTTGATATATAACAAATATTTCTGGATTTGGTGGAAACTGAACAACCAAAAAAATATTAAAATGAAAACAGAAAATACAGGTTTATAATCTACACCCCCCTCAAGGACAGTGGTCCGGTTCTAGTACCTTCAGATAGACTGGACGTCAGTGTTCTAGAACACTCAGGATGGAGGGCAGTGTTCTAGAACCGTTTAAAAGAATGAAGGGTGGTGTTCTGCAACCCTCTGAAAGACTGAAGAGCAGTGTTCTAGATCACTAAGAACGGTTGGTAGTGTTCTAAAACCCTCTAAAAGAATGAAAGGCAGTGTTCTAAAACCATCTATAAGGTTGGAGGGCAGTGTTCTAGAACTTTCTGAAGATCTACACAGGGCCATGGTCTAGAACTCTCTGAAGGACTGGAGAGCAGGGTTCTAGCACCCCTGCAGTTCCATCTCAGTGCTGCGGGAGTTCTGCTCTCGCGTGGACATTCTACTAGTCACCTCACACACCTTTAGACCAATCAGATGTTTTGTTTGGACCCTGTCAGAGGTCAGATCTTGGCTTGCAAACTTTAGTTGCTAGGCACTGCATTGCTTTAAGTAGCTTTAAAATGGTTTCTTGGTTACCATCCCCTAATCTAGACCTGACACTCTGGAGGCGGGGCGGACGCTGTTCAAACTGAATGTGCTGGTTGGGGGGTTTGGGGGGGGGGGGTGTGAGGGGCAGGGGGGTTGGGGGCGTATGGTATCTTTGCAGTGTTCACTATGCTGTTAGACATTCTCGTTTCACCTTTTAAGATGTGTAATATTATTACATTAACACATTATGTAATCAATGTGTGCGGGTGTGAGAAAGAGAGTATTGCACGCTTCACGAGGTATGAGTGAATATCCCTAGTCTATCTGTGTGTAGGTATTTGGGTGTGCGTTTGTGTGTGTGCGCGCATTGTACATGTCTATATGAGGCACATCAAGGCTCATGCTTAATGAACAGACTGAATTTCGGAACAATCTTTCTGGAACACAGTTGCATATTTTGATGAAATAGGGTAGGATGTTTTTAATTAAACCGACCAACATTTGTACTCCCCTATATCTGACGGTCTCTTTATTTGCTGCAAATGGGAATCCAGTGTGTGTGCATGTGTGTGTTTGTGTGTGTCTGGGATGGGGGCGAGCGGGGGAGGGATAGCAGGATGGGGATGAGGAATGGATGAAGTGGCAGGGGAAATACACATCATCAAAGCAGAAAAAGAGTTGTGTGTTTGTTTCTGTAGAATGCAGAAGGGAATGAACCCCTTTGTGAAAACGAGATGACGAATTATCTGGAACTATAACAATGCTGCTCCTTTCACCGTGGTTCATAGGGAGTTGTGTGTCATACATACAGTTCAGCCATGTCATTTTATGTCCCAATATTAGACCACTTACATTTAGTCATTTAGCAGACGCTCTTATCCAGAGCGACTTACAATAAGTACAGGGACATTCCCTCAAGTAGGGATGGGCAAATCGGTCATTAAGTATCGATATTTTCGATACTGCCATTGTATCAAAAGGATCGATTCTCAATTTGAAATACCGATCCTACCTGGGATTCATTTTAAACCAGTGATTTTAGAATATTTTTATAATAATAGTGGGCCGTATAGTATAGACATGTACTTAAATAAGAAAGTTAATGGAAACAATTTTTTCTTATGCTGTATCTGTGCTTATCATGAGTTCATCAGCGGCAGCAAGCCGCGCTTTCTCACTCACTCAGTGAAAGCACACTCAGCACAGATTCGAGTGCATTGCTGCGGTCATGACTGAAAGAAAAAGAAGCATCATCTGGAGTTATTTCACTCCAGTTAACAAAGATGAAGCTTCGTGTGACATTTGTCAAACAACAATACGCCATTGTGGCAATACCACAAACATGAGCATCTAAAAGCATCTAAAAGTTAAACACCCTAAAGAGCATGTCAAAGTACAGCTGACGCAAGCAGAGGAGGCAAAACAGACACGTAATGCCTATGGCGGTTTATTTAATATGAACAACGATGGATTTCAGAATGCGTTATAAAATGACTCAAATACAAATATTTCATAGAAGTATCGGTATTGGTATCGATGTCAACGATACTGCTCTTGAAAGTACTTGGTATCGGATCGAAAAGAAAATGATTGGTATCGCCCAATCCCTACCCCCAAGGCAAGTAAGGTGAAGTGCCTTGCCCAGGGACACAACGTAATTTGTCATGACTGGGAATCGAACCAGCAGCCTTCTGATTGGTAGCCCATCTGACCCCCTAACATTTCCCTCTGTCAACAAGACAGAGGGAAATGTTCATGTTCACTCCTGACCTGAAAAACACTACTGCCATTCTTATGACTGGGATCTCTCTCTCCTACACTCACACACACACCATATGTGTCATATTCTCTATGTCACTGAAACCAAGCCTGATAAATGAGAGTAGTAGATTTAGCTGTAGATGTCATACTTCAATCATGACCAAGACTTACAGGATGCAAAAGGAATATTTACATTTACATTTTACATTTACATTACAGGATTATTTAAACTAATAGGAATATAAATTTGTTGGAGAACCTGTCTCACGTGGGGAAGTGGGCCTTTTATGTACCTTCAATGGGAGTCTGTTTAACTTGTTTACACACACGCACATGTCCATACCAGGGTTAACCTGACACTTAGTAAGAAATCGTCATCTGTTCTCTCTGCCAACCCCTTCAGCTCCCCACTTCCCTAATCAACTGTTTCTCTCTCTCTCCCGCTCTCACTCTCTTTCTCCAGCTCACACTCTGTCTTTCGCTCTCTCTCTTACTGACTCTCTGTTTCTAACTTCATTTGCATGTGAAATGTAGTTTTCCATTTCAATGAGATGAATGGAAAATGCAATACAACCCAAACATGACATACCCAGACAACTCTGCCCAAGCGAGTTTCCTGTGGGTGGACGGTGCCATCGGGCAGTCAGGGGGATATGAGCTGGTCTGTTGTGTCATCATCTGGGGGTGGTGGGTGTCTGTAATTGTCTGGAGGTGGTGTGTGTTTGTGAAGATGAATTTATTGGTCGTGTACGTGTGCAGAACACACACACATGTAAGTGTAAACCAATGACTTTTTTCCTCTGCATTTTCCAATTCTGCTGTATTGTCTCCCAGGGCAACCAGGAGCAGTGATCCACCGTCACAAAGACCGAGTGCTCCCTTCATGCCTGGCCAGGGACATTGGCAGGAGAGAGATCTGTTCTGCATGTCTTATTTGGGTTATTTTGCAGTGGAAGCACTTAAGAGCATGAGGAAAACATCTCAACTCCACACCGAAAGGCCTGCGAGATACCTGAGCCCATGTGAGCACCCAACAGCCCTCAGCGGGAATAAAACCCAGAACCTGCTGTGAAGTGCCAGGCACTGTTCCACCGTCTGGGGGTGGGGTGCGTGTGTGTCTGTGGGTGATGTGTGTCTCAAATCAACTGGTGGCGGTGTCTGTGTGTGTGCCTGTAGTTGTGTGTGTGTGTGTCTGTAGTTGTCTGTGTGTGTGTCTGTAGGTGTCTGGTGGGGGGTGTGTGCATGTCTGTAGTTGTCTTGTAGTGGTGTGTGCGTGTAGTTGTCTGGGAAAGGTGTGTGTCTGTAGTTGTCTGGGGGTGGTGTGTGTGTGTAGTTGCCTGGGAGAAGTGTGTGTGTCAGTAGTTGTGATGGCACTGGTGAGTGTGTGATGTGTGTCGCTGATCCCAGACAATCCCTATGTTTAGGGACTTGTGACAATGTTGTCAGCACCAGCGCAAAGTGGAAATACACACTTCCTGAAACCTGCTCCAGCAAAGAGGGATTTGAAAGTACGCACACCCACACACCACCAAGGTCTCTGGTCTGCTGCATGCAGCTTACATCACACAAGCATCTCTCTCCCCCTCTCTTCCCTCACCTTCTCCCTTCCTCCCTTTCCCTCCCTTTCCTTCCTTCCCTCCCTCCCTCCCTCCCTCCCTCCCTCCCTCCCTCCCTCCCTCCCTCCCTCCCTCCCTCCCTCCCTCCCCCTCCCCCCAAGACAGACCAGATACCTGTACTCTAAAAGTTTCTCTGTTTGCCTGTTTGGAAACTCTGCCGGTTGCTCACTATGGGGTTTACTCAGGTGGGTATGAGTGAAGGGGGTTGCACCTGGCTGAAGATAGCAGCGTGCTAGTGATGGCGGTGTGTGTCAGGTCATGAGGCTGAAATGAGAAGTGTTCTGCTCTGGGCTAGGGGTTAGGAACACGTGAGGTTATGTTCAGGTAGCGCTGCTGAAACCACACGCCCACGCACACATGCTCAGAGGCCTGGAACGGGGCTTGCAGTCCCCTATTTTTGATAGTGGACCTGACCTCATTCATACACACAAACACACAGTCTCAACTTCTGCAGAAGAACCAGACACACACGCACACCACACACGCACACCACACACGCACACTTCCCCTTGTGTGCCCGCTGGGCTTTCCAAATTGAACTTCTCATGGTTCTTTGTCCTCCATAAATACAGGGATGCTGAGCAGAACAGCACAGAACAGAAGAAGACTCACAGTGAGAACACACACAGAGAGCCAGCTATCACACACACACACAGAGAGACAGCTATCACACACACACACAGAGAGCCAGGTATCACACACACACACAGAGAGACAGCTATCACACACACACACAGAGAGCCAGCTATCACACACACACACAGAGCCAGGTATCACACACACACACACAGCCAGCTGTCACAGACACACAGAGAACCAGGACTGGGTCAGACCAGTGTGGATTCATCTCTCCTCTCAGCCCAGCTCCACTCAGCCAATCAAGGTGAGTCACAGTCTCTACTTGCTCTAGCCTGATTCCACAACACGGTCAGTCTGATTCCAGAACCTGTTCAAAATAACAAGATAATAATAATAATTTGAACTTGTTCAGAATTTAGCCTAATCACACAGGTGAACCATGATTGACACCCTGGGTTGCTGACCTGTGTAGACAAGGAGGGTCAAGAGTTGTCTACACTTTTTCTCAATTTCTAAAACACTAAAACTCATTGGCTGAACCAACTTCTCAGTTGCCTGAAGTCATGTAGCTAATTGTGCCTGTCTGTTGTCAATACCTTAAACCATTTCACATGGTAAAACACAATTTGCAGATCTCACTTAAAATGTTCTGCAAAACTCTAAACACATTCTTATTTTTAAAACACATTCTGCACCCTAATGCACATGTCATCCATACTGGTAAACACAAATGGCAACAATCAAATACAAATAAAGAAAACATATAATTGACTAAACACAACCACTCAAAATTGATTTCACTTGTTTCAATTGATGTGACACAACCAATATAAGCCAGTTCAGAGAGCAAACAGGTTGTTGAAGGTGGGAAAATATTGCTTGTAATGTTGACAAAGTGCTCTGGCCTAACCCAGCCCAAAGACAAGAAGAAGCACATTGATCACATGTTTACTCCTTAGATTTTTGTCCGTTTTACTGTAGTATTGTATACTGTAGGACAGTGCATTGTAGGCTGTACAGTGAACACATTGTATGGCCCTGAACATAGTGCTTTCCATTTGTTACAGTAACAGTACTGACTGCTCAATAGATTTAGACTGGTTGCAGGTTCATATCAACAAAGAACAAGAGTGAGGTGTACAAGGAGGAGAAAGAGCAGAACAATTGCAAAGAGCAAAGCAGAGTAGTAATTTCTGATCTACTGAGATTTTGAGCTACTGTGATAGAACATGTCTTTGTTCTGCAAAAGAAAATGACGGATAAATATGGAATTTGTTTTGAGATTATGTAAAAATGAAATGAGAACTACATGTTTTGAACAATGTGTTTTCAATTTTTTGGTGTATTGTTTACTGACTGCTTGATAGTATATATAATTTTGATCACTTTGTTTATGATTTGAGCGCAGTGTTTGATTTTGAGCACAGGTAAATCTGTTTGGAGGCGAAAGTTTCATTTTGCAAGAGGATCCAGAGGTTTGTAAATAGTGCTTGAAGATTAGGTTTTGTATTTACAGTTTTGAGAAAGTGGGTGACTGTTTCAAGAAATGTGTATTCGCATGTGAAAAACTGTAAATCTCTGTCAGACTTACCTTACTGGTGCTGTGGGCTCACAAACACTGTCCGTTTTGTGACTCGGTGGTTTTGGGAAGTGAGGCTTTACACATGGAAGTGTTTGGTGTGTAGTTTTTTCGGATGTTCAAATATTGCATTGTGTATTCAGTTTCCAAGTGTTGACACTGTATTTTCCCTTTATTTTTGTGTGTGCGCGTGTGTGTTTTGTATATGCGTGTGTGTGTGTGTGTTATCTGTGTCTATGTGTGTGTGTCTTCCAGATGGACAGGTATTCCCTGCTGTCTATAACTCTGTGTCTCCTGGTTTGCCATGTTTGTCCCAGCAGTCTGGAGGAAACCTATACACTCACGCCCAACGGTGACTATTCTCTCTCTCTTTTTTTTTTCCTTTTCAATTTTTTGTTTGGTTTGATGAGGAATTAATGTTGTGTGGAAGTTGTAAGTGAAGTGGTTTTGTCTTAATAAGAAATGTTTGGTGTGGTGAAACTGCTTGGTTGGCTGGCAGTTTCTAACTGCCCAACAAAAGTATCTTTAAAAGTCAAAAGTCTCTCTCTCTCTCTCTCCACTTCATCTGGTTACTAACTTGTCTCTGTTGTGGGTCTCCAGTGTTGGTTCTGAGGGTGAACCTGTCGTTGAAGACCCAGAACCTGGTTCCTCTGTTGTGTGGCGAGGCTTACGAAGGCATGGAGGTGCGCTGGATGAGAAATGGAGCGTGGCTCAGCCAGGTTCCCAGGGAGAACCTGGTGAAGGTTCTAGTGGAAGAGAGGAATGGGGGGAACTTCACCTGCCACAATGCAGCAGGAGAGTACCTGAACCACACCCTGGTCCTGGTACAGGAGGGCGCCAGCATGAACACCATACTGCAACATTCTGATGGTATGGACTGTGTGTGTGCGCGTGCGTGGACATGTGTGGGTTACACGCAGACAGACAGAGATAGAGAGAGGGAGAGAGAGCGAGAGACAGACAGACAGACAAAGAGAGAGACAGACAGGCAGACAGAGAGAAAGACAACTGTTTTGAGGCGCGACCTGTCACCATGGTAACGGCTGTGTCTGGTCTTCCAGAGTACATTCGCTGCTGGGCCAACAACTACAGCGGGATGTTCCATTGCTCCTGGAAACGACATGCCACGCGCCAGGCGGCATCCGTATTCCTGCTCAGCGTAGAACGGTGGGTCCACGCGTAGCAGAGGTGGTTCGAGGCCTCAATTTACATATCAGGCTCACAGAACCTTATATGATCCTGTACTGTATGTAGCGCCTGTATGTCGTGCCTCGTTTTCGGGCATAACTCAAATTAACTAAATGCTAGTGCGCTCTGAGTTCTTTAAAACTAATATTTGCAAAAAGAATGAATATATTTAGAAGCCGTTATTTTATAAGGTCCCAATCTAAATACAAATAATACATCAGCATCCAACTTATCCAACACAATCTTTACATTTAATATATATATACACACACACAATACAATTGAAAAGACAATATCCCTGGCCGTAATTATCCTATTAGACACTAATAGAAAATAATAAACCGAGTCCGTCAAATACTAATTGCAGTCCGGCTCGGGTACGTTGGCCCACACCACGAGATGGCGGCTGCTGTCTGTGGGCAACACGCGGCCCAACCAGGTACCTCGTGGCGTGACGATGGTTGGAAAGTTGAGTAGGTCGACGGTGTCCCGGAGAGTTTGACCAGAGTTCGTTGAGGTCTTTGAATGTCCGTAAGACTGGAAAGTTCTTGAATTTGGCTTTCCGCCAAATTCTGTCCTTCTCCAATCCGACGCAGTTCCTTTATGAATTGTAACTAACCTGCAATGGAGTTGCCTATCCGACAGCTCACCAGTTAGGCTACATGCAAAATATGGTTCCCGAGTTGGCAACACAGTTATCCTCGCTAACGCTCCGATCAACACTCAAACCACCACAAACTCCGATATGAACTCCTCCCTGTTCCTTTTCTTCAAATATATATATATCACGACCTCAGGTCAAGGTTCAAACCAATCAACCAATAGGCTGACATTAAACGAAATCCAAATATTAACAGCGGAAATATTACATAAAATATATTAAACTTAACAGCATTAGTTTATCTGAACAGAAAAACAATAAACTGATGTAATATGAAATAAAATACTAGCAAGGGGCTACATGTAACTAACCCATTTAATAGCTAATTAGAGCTTATGATTACACTAAGCAGTTTGTTAACCTACTAAAGCTTACCAGTTGCACTGACCAGTTTATTAACCAACAAGACTTTACTAGTTGCACTAATCGGTTTATTAGTTGATTAGACCTTGCTAGTTGCAAGTTGTGAGCTTATCAGTGCTAACAGGACATTGTGTCAGGAACTACATGAATCAACAGCAAAAATAAATAAATGCTAATACAATTTTAAATGTTACTATGTGTTGTTTTACAAGATGTTCACTTAGCGCTAACCATTAAATGTCATTAGAACCGTGCACTTTGTTGATTAGGTGCAGTACTATTTGTATGTCTCTTTGGAATATTTATGTCAAAACGCTACTGTTTTTGACCTCTCCATACCAACCTCTCTATATACTGTTTGTACATCATCACTGGTGCTGTCCTGTGTGTGAGTTCTGAGTGTGTGGTGCGGGTGCTGTGTCTCCGTAGGGGCCCCCGGGCGCAGCTGTGCACCATGGATGGAGACGGTGGGGGGGTGAGCTGCATGGACAACGCTAGCTGTGCCTTCACTGAGGAGAGCCAACCTATCAGCCTCACCCTGCACATGCTCAGTCATCACAAGCTGGAGCAATACAGCAAGGTGTTCTTTCTACGGGATATAGGTAGGAGTGCACGCTGTCACATGCACACACTCATACACACACTCATACACACACACACAGTTATACACGCGCACACATACACGCGCAAAGAGGCAGACATACACATTGTGGCCCATTTCACCATTACCCTTCACACACAGCCAATAGCTTCAGCTCATTGCCACAAGGACAGTAAATGAGGTGGATAGGATGGAGGGATGAGATGCCATCCTCACCCCAAACCTCCTCCTCTCCCCCCCCCCCTACTCTCCCGTCTCCTCCTCCTCTTCTCCTTCTCACCCTCTTCCTGTCTCAAACTTCTGCTTCTTTTATTCCTATCCTTGTCTTATCTCAGCCCTCCCCCTGTTCATCTTCTTAAAGGTTTTTACAATCACTAGGACCTGCTTTCCAATATTTACAGTTCTCCTAACCAACTTGTAGCTTGGCAGAGCAGTTATTTCCCCATCCAAAATGCACTAAAACTACCAAAACACTTCATACATGTCTCATATCAACTCATTCTTAAATTACACTAGCAAAGGTTGTCACCTAACAAGCACACTTTGTCGCTCATAAAACATTGACCTAAAAAATATTAACAACAGGTAGCATTACATAATGTTATCTTTTGTAAAATCTCTTAACAAAGCAAGAATGACACCTCTCTACTGTTTAGAATTCACTGCAGTATATCTTGCAGGAATAAATCAGACATGATGCAATATGCATCGATATAACATATATTGACAAATATTTCATTTCTTGACATTGATTCCAAAATACAAAAGTAAGTTGTACACCGTCTACAGATACAGTAGTAACGCTAGGCAACCCTGTCTTCTACATCATCTTCAGATACGGTAGTAACGCTAGGCAACCCTGTCTTCTACATCATCTACAGATACGGTAGTAACGCTAGGCAACCCTGTCTTCTACATCATCTACAGATACAGAAGCAACGCTAGGCTAGGCAACCCTGTTTTCTATATTTGGCCACAGGTTCTCATCCACATCATATATTATGTAATCTTTTATGTATTATGTAAAACTTTTGGCATGCCTGGTCCATCCCTGACTATCTTCAGCTGACATGTTCAGGAAACCAACTGTCTTTGCTTCCAGGAGGGAGCAAAGTGGTCAATTTTGTCACCTTTTTGATTTGGAATATATTTCAATATTACTGAAGAAATTTAGCACATTTTTGTCTACTCAATTTTGAGTTATTTTAGGATTAAAATGTAAGTTTTACAGTTTTGAAAGAGTATATAAACATGTGCAAATGGGCTTGTGGGTACATAAGGTTTTGGAGGTGGTTGTGTCTGAGAGAAAATAAGTCATGTGATTCGAAAGATGTTGTCTATTAATGTATTTTGTGCCAAAGCAATGAAAAAGGATCAACAGTTTAGCCAACATTGAAAAATCTAGCGATTGTAAAACTTTTATTACCCCACCCCCCTCAGTGAGGCCTGACCAGGTGCCACTGACCCAGGCAGAGGACCAGCAGCATGTATTTGACTGGGACTATCCCTCCACCTGGAACACACCCCGCTCCTTCTTCCCCCTGCTCTTCCAGGTCAAGGTGGTCCGCTACGTCAGCAGCTGTGACGCCACCGACCACTTCCTGGTAGGGTACATCTCACCTACATCTACATTCTTACCACCTCGTCACCTCCTGTCCTTACCACCTTATCACCTCATCTCCTTAACTCTTTACCATCTTGTCATCTCATCTCCATATCTCCTTCCTGCCCAACCACCAAAACACTGTATCTCCTTACTACCTTTGACCTG
Organism: Hypomesus transpacificus; assembly: GCF_021917145.1. Lineage (NCBI taxonomy): Eukaryota > Metazoa > Chordata > Actinopteri > Osmeriformes > Osmeridae > Hypomesus > Hypomesus transpacificus. The sequence goes on from NC_061079.1 coordinate 2,388,606, forward strand.
TGTCTAGTTATAAGTACTAGGTAACTCTTTTACGTTTCTGGGGAAGAACACACAGTATATTTGTTTGGTTTAACTGTGTGTGTGTGTGTGTGTCAGACTGAAGAGACCAGTGCCACCAACTACACAGTTACCAGTCACAAACCGTACCGGTTCTGTGTGCAGGCACGAGACCCACTGACCAATGGACCCTGGAGCCAACTGGCCCAGATAAAGTAAGCAGATCATGTTAACTCTCTTTCTCCCTCTAGGTCTCTCTCACGCACACACTCACTATTTCTAACTTTGTCCTCCTAAACCAGAGTGAAGACCAAAAAAATGAAACCGGCAAAGCCACACCACCACTAACAGGTATGACTTTCTGTCTTTTCAGTACTATCAGTCTGTCCACTTGCTGTAGTTTAATCCTCTTTTTCACTGACAGAGCTTGTCCCACACACATCATACCACTGCAGGACCAAACAGGAAGCACCAGCTTGTCTGCCGTGACCATAGGAACCACTGGTCTGTCCAAAGGGATGCAGTTGTCTGATGTTACAACAGACAGCACCAGTCTGTCATGTTACCATTTGTACCATTATTCTGTCTAGTGTCTCTGTAAGACTGAGGACAAGTTTAAGTCCAAAGTTTGTAAGTTTATAAGCTACAACAGTTATAGTCTTAGCTTGACTTTAAATTATTTATTTATTGATGAGGTCATCACAAAATTGTGTAATTAAAGCACTAGTAATTATCTTCCACTCATTTCAACTGTACTTTATTGCTGATGGTATTCCATCTTCTTATTAAATATAGAAAAGCAGCATTTACTCTTGTTATACTTCACTTGCCATGCTTCAGAATAGCCAGAATTGGTAACATTTAGTTATACCATTCAGTTATACTGAAAGCATCACCTTACTGTGTCTCATGCTAACAGGTAGTGATTAGACAGCGAACCAGCTACTATGCTACAGCTAATGGTCACCAGTAGTGAAAAGCTAGGATTTCATTAAATACTAAGAATTCAAGTCAGTCCAGAGAATCAGGGGCCTCATTTATCAACCGTTCGTACGCACTAATGTGTGCGTAAACCGTGCGTACGAATGGATCCACGCAAAAGTTGCGATTTATCATGACGAGATTTCTTGGAAATGTCTTGGAAGTGTGCGTAATGGTCGTAGCTGGGTACGAACAATTCCAAATGGTGAAACAAGTCAATTGCATCGTGAGAACGGTACCTCTATGTAGGCATATAAGATTGAAATCCATAGCCTTATGAAAGCATTTCGCAAAGATTTCCATGAAATATTGAATTCATGAAATATTGTCATAATATAATTGAACACCATAGGCACTTGTTAATATTGGCGAATTGATGTAATGTAGTGTAATGTATGATATAACAATAATATGCTCGTGGACCACTAGACGGTCAATTAACGGAATATCTGATATTAAGATGGCAGAGATATGTTTAGAAGATTTAGCATTTCGTCAAGAGTGCATTTTTACAGGTCTATGACTTTTTTGCACAAAGAATTGAGTGGATCGTTAGTAGATATAGTTTCCCTACACCCATTTTAGTGGAATTATGCGAGGATCTATAGACCAACTTAACAAAGACAAACAAGGAAAACCAATGCAATTCCAGTGCACATTCAGGTGCTTTTGGGTAACTTGGCGACGGGCATTTTTCAGCGTGAGGTTGCTGGTCGGTCTGGCATCTCACAACCCTCCATCAGCCTAACGATGCCTGCTGTTTTACACGCAATCGTCTGTAAATCCCGTCAGTACATCAATTTCCCATACATACCATATTTTCCCATTTTCGCACTTGATTTAAAATCAAACCACTTTTGTATATCTGCCAATGAGCTAGGGCTGCTCGATTATGGCAAAAATAATAACCACGATTATTTTGATTGATATTGTAATCACGGTTATTAAAGACGATTATTCATTGATTTGAGAACAAGCATTTATTGAACTTTTAACACTGGTATTTCTTTTAACACGATAAGTTTGAACTGAAAAACAAGAAAAATGCAAATAAATAAGAGAAATATATTAATAAAATGAATTAAATAATATGCAAAAATACAAAATAAACACTCTCCCAGACTTAACAGAACACTGAAACAGTATTACTTCTCTTTACCATAAAACAAACCCAACTCAAACTATGGTGTAATCACCTCCTTACCTAGTCCTGCAAAAAACACAGTTGTAATCATCAGTATATCAATGACATAACAGTTAACATGTTGAGGTAGAGGCACACCCTTTTGGGCAAAATTAGAATGAACAAGAATAAACTGACTGACACACTGACAAGAACAATCAGCTGCCAAGACTTCTTTTTAAATCTTAGAAAAAAAAAGTAGTTGCCACCCAGTCCCATACTCCCTCATCCAGGCTCCCTGCAATCTGCCACCTAACCCTCTTAAAGGTTTTTAGCCAAGAACACCAGTCTGTTCACTTGGTCTGGTTTCAGGGATGAGCGCAGGCAGGTGACAACATTACCGCCTGTAATGAAAACCCTCTCTGACGAGGAGCTTGTGGCCGGGATACAAAGATGTCTCCTTGCCAGGTTTGAGAGCCGTGGGTAAAACTGCTGTGATACCTTCCACCACTCCAGTGGGTCCGCCTCAGTGTCCAGTGTCCCTGCCTGGAGGTAGGACTGTAGCTCCAAAGCTATGGCTTTGTCCTGGTCCGGTTGCAGAGCAGTGGATGTTGAAGCTGTGCCTTCAGTGACCGGCTTGAAGAAGCTGCCCAGGGCTTTCTTCTTCTTTGGTGCAGTAGCAGCAGCGGCATCAGTGTCATCAGCAGGCGTCACTGCTCTCTCAGAGGCCTTCTCCTGGGAATAGGAGAGGGAGAATATTGTGAAGAGAAATGATTGACTTGTTTAAGCTGACTAAATGGTTATTGGTATTCAACTAGAAATAATAAAATATAACTTATACAACTTTTGTTTACATTTAATTACAGTGTATTACTGTTATTATTAGTACAATAGTATTGTTATTAATATTATCATTATTATAATTACCATGACAGTCTTCATCTCAGATGAAAGTCTTTTTTCAATTGACCCGCGCATGTCTTCGCTCACATATGTAAGCTTGAACCTTGGGTCCAGGGCTGAGGCCATGTCCAGCAGCTCTTGTGTTGGTGCATCATTGTATTTCTCATTGAGATAGCCCACTATCTTCTGCTTGATGGACTTTGCAAGGTCTGTGTCGTCCTCCTGCACGGCCAATATGGATGTGTTGAACAGGTGGAGAGTTGGTTTGACAAAAGACACACTCACATATTGCTCCCCAGAAAGTGCATCGGTGAATTCAACGAGAGGGCTTAGTGATTTGTTGATGGCCTCAAGTACATCGATGTCCTGCCATGAGGGGGTGAGGTGTCTGTTTTTGGTATCATTGTAGAGGACATCTGCAATGGCCTTCTGCTGCTCTAGGACCCTGCTAATCATAGCCTGCCGAGACCCCCACCTGGTTGGACACTCTGTCTTAAGAGAATGCTCAGGCAGATTCATCCTCTTCTGAACATCTTTCAGCTCCCTCTTTTTTTTCCAACTGTAGGAGAAGGCACTGACCACTTTCTTGCAGACCCCCATCGCACGGCCAATCCTTTGGTCCTTCATTGCATTCTCTAAAATTACAATAAATATAAACATTTATCATAATTATAATCTTCATCAGTGTATTAATGGAAATAGGAATTATTATTATTAGGAATTAAATACATTGCTCACATGATATATTCTACATTATTTGTTATTAATAAATTGCATTACACAATCAGGAGAAGGAAACCTACTACTCACCTATGGCCAAGTGGAGTCTGTGCCCAAAGCACTGCAGCCTCATCCAGCCATTGAGTTCAGCTGCCAGCTTCATGTTTGATGCATTGTCTGTGGTGATACAGACGAGGTTCTCTTCTTTTAAGTCCCAAGCAGCCATCGCTTGCCTAAGGCCCTCGGCTATATTGAGCCCCGTGTGGTCTTCGGGGAAAAAAGCCGTTTGGAGACAATTCGTCTTTATGGAGAAATCTGCGTCGATGTAATGAAGCGTGAGGCTTATATACGGCTCCATGGTGCGGCTTGACCATAGGTCCGTTGTGGTGGCAAAATATAATGCTGTTGACACTTCTCTTGCAACTTTTCCGCGACATTCTTCATACAGGGCAGGCAGTGCAATCCTGCTAAAATGGTGACGTGATGGTAACACATACCGCTTGTCCAATGTGTGTATTAGTTTATTGAACCCCGGGGCGCTAACGGTGTTTATAGGGCACATGTCTTTCCCAATCATGAATGTGACGGCATCCGTTATTTCTTTATGCCTGCGGGAGCTGGTTGGATATGCGGTGGCATTGTGAAGTGTGTCCTTAATTGAGGACTGTGTGGCGGTGGCAGGAGTCGAGGAGCTTTTCATTTTCGAGTCTTTTTGTTCCTTTAATGCTTGGTCATGTATTACTCTGTGTTTAGATTTTAAATGATTAAATAAATTGGTCGTGTTTCCATACGATGCAGACACGGTCGCGTCACATATCTTGCACAATACTTTTGTTTGTTCCGAGTCAGACTCCTCGAAACCGAAGCGTTTCCACACCACAGAATTAGTTTTACCTTTCCTCCCGACCAAAGGCTGCCTTTCTGCCATCTTCACTCTCCTTCTTCTACACGTTTTTTTTCCAAACACACACAGGCAATACGCACCGGCGTGCCTGAAAGCGAAAGTTTTCAGGCGGGGGCGGGGCGGGGTGGAGAGGAGCGGAATGCACAGGTGGAGATGGAAGGGCTCGCTGCATTTACAACATAAAACACGGCGTGTGGCAGAATAATCGTTTTATTACGGTTATTTTGTTTTTATGACCGTTGGAAGCCAAAATTGTAACCGAAATTGAAATTCAATTAATCGCCCAGCCCTACAATGAGCACCTCTGTGAAGATGCTGGGTTAACAGCAATCGCTACCTTTTCCCAAGCAATATAATTTTTAGGTTGGTCAAACCGTCAAAGCACCGCTAAGTGTTTCGAATTAAATGTTGTGGTTGCATTCAACCTCCGACACCAAAACCTTCATTTCCTTTTGGGAAAATCTATTTTTCTTTCCTTTCTTGGAACATTTTCATTACAAATGTCTATGTTAACTTGATTGCTCCCTTTTTATTGGTGGTGATTCAACTAATTTAGATAATGTGGCGTTTCTTATGCAAATACTTGTGTTTGTGCACGAGCTTGTAGACTAAGAACAGTTGAGATTTATCAAGGAAAATCTCCTAGAAGTGCGCGTGCTCGTACGAATGTTTGATAAATTGCACCTTGAACTGTTCGTGGGAATATTCCAAACCTCCATGTAAGAACAACTTCTAGGCACGCTTGATAAATGACGCCCCAGGTGCTTTGTGAAGGAATAAAGGAAAAAAAGAAAACAAGTATTATTGTTTTATTTTATTTACAGTCAGGATATGTGTACAACAACCATCCGGTATCAGCTTGTTTCCCCAACACGATCAAAGTCTTCCTTAAACATAAGCCGGTCAGTGAAGTCTGTTCAGACCAGACCTAACATACAGTCTCCATCCTTCCCTGGATATTAACTAGCTCCAGTGTCAGTGCTGCAACAAACTCCTGAAAAAAAAGCTCTGCAGTGATGATGGCAGCTCCAACAACAACAACAAAAAACATGATGGTCAATAACAAATCAGTCAGATGTCCAGGTGTGTGTGTGTTACCCAGGGGTATTTGCCACAGTGAACAGCGCGGTAAATGTAAACTATAGTACCTTAATTTTCACTATTAATTGAAAGCAGCGGACTTCTCTTCTACAAGGTCTCTGTCACCAGACAGAACAAAACAAGACTTTACAAGAGAACACAAAAGTCGTATTACAATAAATACTCCTAGTTTTCTAAATGATTCCTATCTAACACTGAAAACAGAGCTGTCTGAGCACAGTTGCCCATCTCGTCCCATGACAAACCTCGGATCTGACAGTGACTGGACTGGAAACAGATGCCCGGAGAAGCTTCAGTTTCCGCCAATCCAACCACTGTCAGATCCGAGGGTCACCTGGAGGAGATGATGTTTTCGCAACAAACAATGCAGAGTCAAGAACCCTTTTCGAAATCAGGTAAATCAGACTTGGTTTGATGAATCAAAGCTTGGGACACCACAGTCGCTGAAGTCGTAGACAAAAAAGAAAGGTTGTGGTTACTATGGAGACGAGGAGCACCGCAAATGAGTTAAGTGCTAGAGCGTCTTTAGGGTTGTTGTCGTACGACACCAGTCCCTCCCAAACATAAACTGACCCTTCAGAGCTGCTCTAGAACCCCTGGTGAGTGTTCTGTTTCTGACAGGTCCGCTGGGGGTTATTGCACTAAGATGGTCAGGCACTGCAGAGAGGTGGAGGAGAGGGGAGAGGTGGGGCAGTATCCACCTGGAGAAGGGTTCTGAATGGTCTTTCTGAGAACGCTCTATCTACAGTGACTACACATCATTTTGAAACATGCTTGCTGTCCCGTCCCCTCCTCCTCCTCCTCCTCCTGTTTCCTCTTCCCCTTCCTACAGAATGGGTCAGTGCCTCTCTCAGTCTCTCTGTGTCCCAAACCGAAAGTACTTAACTAATCGCCCCCCCTCACATCACACCAACAGGTCCAGTTTGGTTTGGTCGGTTTCCCATAGCCTGAGTGCAGATCATGTGTGTGTGTGTTCGGTAGGGGGTCAAGTGCATACATACATTTAGTCATTTAGCAGACGCTCTTATCCAGAGCGACTTGCATAAGTGCATAACGACGTGTATAAACACTGTAACATCGGGGGGGGGGGGGGGGGGGGGGGGATATACTGAGATATGCTTGGTTGCCATGGGCGGCAGGTGTCCAAAACGGAGGGAGGAGTCAGTCTGATGACATCACGCAGGCTGGCCCCATCCTCCTGGGGGGGGGGGGGGGGGGGGGGGGGGGGGAGGGAGAGGAGGAGGGGTGGAGGAGGGTTTAGAGGGGTGAGGTGTCCTGTTCCATGTCCACAGAGGATGTCTGCTGCTCCCATCCAGTTCTCCTGCTCTCACTGGCTCTGCTTCTTAGACAGGTACCTGAGAACACACACATGTGCACACACACACATTTGGAGAGGGGGGTAAGTTCTCCCACACACAGGTTAGGGTTAGGTGACAGGCAGGCAGGCAGGTACGTGTGGGTGCTTGTGAGTGTGCATGTGTGAGTATTACCTATGTGTATGCGCGTGTGTGTGCCTCACCTCTCCCAGTGTTTGTGGTTGAGGCCGGTGAAGGAGTCCAGCTTGGCTATCTCCCTCAGGTACTGGGACAGCTTGAACAACTCTCTGTCACTGTCTCTGTTCAGGTGGGCCTTCATGAATGGCCGAATCTGAACCCAGCAACAAAACATGGCTCAGAGGACTACAAGTCCCAGGTCACACATGGCCGGGATTTAACACCAAAAATAAATAAAAAGCACCTTTACAAGATTTGTTGGATTTATAACTAGGATTGATGAGTTTAGCCGTGTACGTACTGACCAAAAAAGGTTTTGCTGTGTAGCTACACTTCGCTGTCGGGCTAGGTGAGGGGTTAAAGGTCATTTTGCCTACCTTCAGCCCATTCTGTGGGTTCATGAGGAAGTTCCTGCCAATGTCATCAAACATGATGGTGTTCTTCTTGTTGTAGAACTCTCTGTACTTCCCCCATATCACACCCAGCGGCTTCACCTGCAACACACGCACGCACAACTTTATTTGTCCATGGAGGGAAACTGGTTTTGACATGTAAACAAAATAGACAACACACAAAACTATTAAATACAAAAAGCCTACACCAAATCGACAGGTAGCCGAGGATGGCAACATCGTGAAACATCCATCACAACCATCACCATCATAGATCAACACCATCACTATTATATACCCCCCTGAGATCAGAAGATCAACACCATCACTACTATCTTTACTCATTTAGCAGACGCTCTTATCCAGAGGGGACTTATTGTAAGTACAGGGACATTTCCCAAGGCAAGTAGGGTAAAGTGCCTTGCCCAAGGACACAATTTGGCATGGCCGGGAATCGAACCGGCAACCTTCTGATTACTAGCCCGATTCCCTAACCGCTCAGCCACCTGACCCCCCATCACTGCTATCTACCCTCCTGGCCTGAATTGGGGAGCCAGGTATGATCTGACACTCAAAAAGTGGAGAGGGTAGGGGCTGACTGAACCTTCTGAACCTGTAACCTGTCTATTATACAGCTCAGGGACGTCTCTTTACTGGACACCAACGATTTTACTGCTGACTTTCACTATTTTGGAAAGAGATATTTTGGCTTTGACAGTGAGATTGCCCGTAACCAGCAGATTACAGAAATTACACACACTTGTATGTGACACACACACCTCCACTACCCCTCTCTTGGGAGTGTGTACGGTGATCATAGCTGCACTGTCCAACATGAAGGTGATCTTGTAGTTAGGGTTGTCCGTCACTCCTAGCTCCTATAGGACAGCGGGACAGAGAAAGAGAGAGAGAGAGGAAGGAAGGAAGGAGAGGGAGAGAGAAGGAGAGATAGAGAGAGCTCAGTAGGGTTACAACCTGAGGAAAGGTATATTGTCTGAAACACTGCCACCTTGTGGCCACATCATGGATCAAACCATCAGTGCTGTATTACAGCTGGTGGGTTAGGATGTTTGGTCTGGTGGTACGACCTGACAATTCCAGAATTCAGGAAATTATCTGGAACTCTAAAAAGGTCCGAACAATTTCAGAAATATAACTATCTTCACAGGGAGGGTGAGGAGTCTCTGGTAGAACAGCCTCACATGTAGATCACCAACCTTCATCTTAGCGTCGATCCACTTCATACTGGTGGCAGCTGCAAGGAAACAGACAACATATTACACAGCTTCTGGAATCCGTCAGTAAGCTAGTCAGTCAACTGGCCAATCAACAGTCAGTCAACCGGCCAATCAACAGTCAGTCAGCCAGACAAACAAGGGTCAGAGCCCGTTTACAAAGAGCCTGTCCACTCCCTATTAAGCCCCATTGTACCGAATTCTGTTGCAGTTCCACTGGGAGTGATCGTGGTCGAGTGCAAAATGAATGGGAGTCTATGGAGCTAAACGGCTACATTTGTATGCTTGGTACCATCGTTCCCGTATAAAGTGCAGCATATATTCCAGTGCGGTTTTACTCAGATTTACAAACACAAAGCTCCCATTCTGGTGGGGTGTGGTTGATAGAAAATGCAGCTTATTTTCCGAAATACGATACTCTCGCTAAAAGACTGTATGAAAGATGTGGCGTGTGTGTAGCGTGTGTGGTAAGGGTGTGTGTAGAGTAGGGCTGGGCGATGTATCGAATATAAGTGATAATATTGCAATAATTCTTTTTGCTGGTCCTTGTGTTGCTTGTGTTTTAAGATCACCGTTTGGCTCCTTTGTTCGCACACACCGTTTGTGCGGTGCACAGGCACTCTCTCCTGTCACATAAGGACCTATGCATGAATTGTTACATGTGAGTCCATTTTGGAGCAATGTCCATTTTGGTGTGTGTTAATGTAATGTCTGTGAATGTGCGTGTTTTTGTGAAGTGTGTGTGTGTAGCGTGTGTTCTGATTGGCTACGTACACCAGATTACAATGTCGTAGTCTTCATAAGCAGAGGTGAGGAACTCATGGAGGTACGGTCTCATCAGCTCCTGACCCGTCTCTGCACACGACTTGTGATCTGGAGACACACACACACAGATATACACACACTCAGATACACACTAGCTATCTCAAACACACATATACCCAGTCAGAACATGCTAGCTCTCCTTCTCACACACACACACACACACACAGACACGCGCACACACACACATGCACACACTGACCGAACAGTGTGTAGTCCACATCCAGTACCAGCAGTCTCTTGCCCTCTCTCGGAGGGTTCATCTCTTCCACCTTGTAGTCTTTGACCCTGCGGGCGATCTTCGCCAGGTTCTCTTCCCTGGAGACACGAGGAACACACATTTCAAAGCCTCCGCTGAGTAAATACACTACAATAACATCCGTTAAGGAATCCCACCAGATCCAGTAGCACAGGTGGCCCTGATGGACAGACGTTATGATCCTTACGGACCTGGATATAGAAGACCAGGACCAGGAGGGCGGGGGGCCTCACCTGTTCTCCACCTCGATGACCTCCTCCTCTATGTCAAAGTCGTTGACCACCTCGTCGTTCTCCGGGGGCGGGGCTAACACCTCTTCCTTCACAGGCACAAAGAGGAGTGAGAATGAAGCTACCGCCGGCCAACCTTTCGCCTCAGTCCTGTGAGTGTGTATGTATGTGCGGGAGGAAAAATAGGACCCTCCAGACTCTCGTCTCTGCTATTATTCATCAAAATCCTGGTGTATGTGTTCCCTTTGCCTATCTGTTTGTTTGTTTGTGTGAGGGGTGAGGGGGGGTAGCCTGGTCCTAACCAGACCCTCGTACATTTCATTTGTACACAGGAGCAGGACCCACCAGACTCTCCTCTCTGCTGCCCATCATCATGATCTTGGTGTTTGGCTTCAACTTGAGAGAACCCAGCTTGATGTCATCCTCAGCTGGTTTCCCTGGGAGGGAGACACACAGATGTGGACCAGACCATGTTATCAGGCTGAACAGACAATATTGTCATTGACAGTGTTGTATTTGTAAACAGACAGTAGTGTTGTAGTGCAAGATAACTTGTCATCCAGGTAGACAGGTAACAGTGACCTATTGATCCTGGAGCACACATACGAGACATACAGCCATCATCTATATGAGACAGATCTATAACGATCTCCCTGACGTCTCACCTTTGACCTTCAGCCCAAGAAGTTTCTGTCTCTCGGGCAACACTCCCGTCAAGGACTTGATGGACTGTTTGAGATCCAGGACCGTGTCTTCTTCGGATAGGGTGCTGATAGAGTACTCCTGGCCGCCCCACTTAATGATCACGGACACTGACATACTGGGGACACACTCCTACAGTCGCTCACACACCGGGCACGCACCTGCAGCACAGGACCGCTTTTAGGATGAGGGGACCGGGACACAACCGTGCTATATAGCTAGCGTTACAGACGAGATGAGACACAGGCAGGCAATACGGGTGGTTACGTTTGACTGTAAACGTTAGAAGAAAATCCGTGTACGTATTTTACTCCAAGCGGGGTTATCATGTTTGGTTCAATTTTTTTGTTGGTTTACACAGTAAATATATTTGTGCCCGCAAACTGGCTAGCTAGACAGACCATTCATTCGCAGCTAGCTAACGATGGCTGCAAGTTCAACTCTGAGTTTAGGGTGGAACAACATGAGCGAGCAAAATTGTAACTAGCTCTACACAAAACAATGCAATGTCTATGACTACGTTTCATGCCATGTCCCGCCGAGTCAACAATTAGATATTATTCAAGATAGTTATGTCCCTTATTCATTCGGCAATGCAATTCTGGCTAACGTTAGGTATGCAGCAAGCTCAAGGGCCTGCCTGACAACCTCAGTTTCATAGCTAGCTAGCTGCTAGCCGCTAGTGTGTGTCTGGCAAACGGAACAGTTAGCTAGCTACACTACTACAGTCAACTAGCTTTGTTAGAGCACACAAGGAAAACAGCAAAGATTCGTACCTAAAAATGAAACTTGTTTATGAATGCTGTTAATTCTTAGATAGACAGAGTAGATACATAACCACTGAGCTGGGTTCTTAATTAAAAGCCTTCTCTAGCTACTCTGCTTTCTATATAGTGCGTGGCTCTGTTACACTCTGCGGAGGTTCACGTTATTCTGCAGCTCTACCGGCTTGTTACCAAGCAAGCGCGCGCTGCCGTCGCAACTTCCTGTCGCTCTTGTGTTCGTTACCGCAACTTAACAGCAGGGGACTCCACACAGCATAACATGCATTTCAGATATACGGCTAGAATAATGAATTAAATTCATGATAATAACAAGAATTCCTTCATACCCCGACCTGTGGTAACAGATATATCTGTAGTCTAGCTTTTAATACACAATTACGGAGGAAACTCTGGTTTATAAAACAAAACATCAAAATCAATGTTCTTATGCTAGCTTTAATTAAGTTTAACTTGGCCTAAAAGTGATCTGGTCGAGTTTCCGCCTCGTATCTACTGAAACATTATTACTATTATTACTACTACTATTATTTGCAAACTTGCGACTACTGATGTTCCACTCGATTCGTATAGGTGAATCGAATCCTTTGAAACTAAATTGTTTTTTGGCAATGTCCACGAATCGACTCGTGGAAACTTTATAAACACACATTTTCGCCTTAATTCGACAGTGCATATTTCAACAATTAACTTGAAGCTGAGTTCCAGGAGTGCCAGACTAAAATAAGAGACTCATCATCCCCGTGGTTTATTATTTACATTTCGGTTCTCATGGATGACTCATTCAAAGAACTGTTCATTCTGCTGCTGCACGATTTCAGATCACATCAGAATGGCTCCAGCTAGGTGAGATGAGTAAGAACCGACGTTCGCATCCTCGGTGGGAATTCCATCATCAAAACCGTTAACTCGGGAGCCGCCGAGTTAAAATGGTTGATATTCGACCGGAAAAGTATCTTGAAACTGAGTTATTCATTGTTGACATCATCCCTTCCATGTAAGTTATTTTTAATGGTTGGTAACGTGCGATATCACTGGCTGGCTAGCTAGCTAAACCGTTATTGAATAGTTTAGGAATTTCGGGGGTCTAGCCACCAGTTATCTTGCTATTTTGCTAATACATAAAGTAAGCAGGCACATGTAGCGGCTGTTAAAGTAAATGTCGATGGTTAGAAGATGGTTAGGTACAATATAGCTTTTTAACTAAGTACCCAACTCGTATCTGCTAGTAGCATGCCAAGCTAAGAGCTAGGTAGGTGATGTGGGCCTGGTTCCTTCGTTTTGCATTCCGAGGTACGCCAGAAATTGTTCGCCAACGTTGGTTAAAGGAGTTCAGAATCCTTCTAATTGACTCGGTATTAAGTCTGTATAAACATATGGGATACGTGAGGGCTTCACTGACACATTTTCTGGAATGGATGTACATTCTCCTCCCACCCGTGCAAAAGATGGAGGACCTGGTTTACAAAACGTGTGACTCCTGTTTAGTGCAGGATTTTCTCATCCGCTATGCTAATGATGAACCCCATCTTTTTTTTATCGTTTGTTTGTGTCAAACAAGTGATTCCTGCATGACAGGATATGCAACATATTCTTGGTGATGTTCAACATCACGTTTGGCATCGCCAGCAAGCCTACATCACAGCTTTGACACTAGCTAACGTTTGTTAGTTTCAGGCGAAGCTAACGTTTATTTTTCCTCAAAGCAGACGAGAGGGCCGGGGTTACTAGAGTTCATTAACTAGCTACATTCAGAGTGAATGCCAAAACACTAGTTATGCAGAGCTTGCAAATCAACCAGCAATTTCTCAGCGAGATTAATTTTATGCATAGTTACACCATCGTTACTGAGACGGAATCTTCTAGCCAGTTGCTAATGTTAGAGATCACTGTGTGAGTTATGTAACTTCAGGATTCTAAACAGTGATGTAGCGCAGCTAGCGTTAGATAGGGATTCTAGCCATGTCGGCCGGCGTGGAACCACAAGTTATATAATAATCTCTGAACACCAATAAAGGGGTATCAAAGGGACAAACGCACGTAAACAATACACCATTCTTATCAATCGTGTTGAATAACGGATGAGGTTTAAACGACCATCACATTTCATGGTTCATATCGTCTGTGTAATTCTTTAGTCAGTCAAGCCAACACTTTTGCTTTCTACTTTTTCTTCTACACCCCTTTGTCTTTTTGTCTTTTGCTTTTCCATCTCCCCCTCCCTTCCTCTTTCTCCATGTCCCCCACACCCGCTGTCTTCTCTCACACTTTCCCTCCCCCAACATAATTCTTTATTCCTCTCCCTCTCTTTTTTTTTGCCCCCTGAATATTAAATTCCATGCCTTGCCCTATCTGTCCCCCAGTTAGCCCAGCGTGTAGCAGGCCGGCTTGGCTGGGGTGTCATGGCGTTAAAGGAGCGTATGGAGGCGGTGCTGAACGTGGGTCTGCGTGTGCCCAGCATCATGCTCCTGGAGGTGCTGTACCGCTGGGACGTGTCCTCCTTCTTCCAGAAGATCCAGAGGTCCAGCCTCAACAACAACCCCTTGTTCCAGTACAAGTACCTGGCCCTCTACCTGCACTATGTCGGTCAGTAGCTTTGAAAATGTAGAGACGTGCTCACCCACTTTATATACTCAACCTGACATACTTTCACACAGTAAAAGTAGTGTAAAGCAGTAATAATACTGCAGCTGTAGTGTAAAGCAGTAATAATACTGCAGCTGTAGTGTAAAGCAGTTATAATACTGCAGCTGTAGTGTAAAGCAGTGTTAATACTACAGCTGTAGTGTAAAGCAGTGTTAATACTACAGCTGTAGTGTAAAGCAGTACAGTGTTTCCCATACATGCATCATTGGCGGCGCTGATCCGAGATTTTAATGAAATATCGCAGTCACAATATTTTAAATCTGCAGATCTGTCCGCTCCTCGGAACTCACACGAACGGTCTTCTGCTGCTCTCTCTCCGATTGAACAGCAACTGAACAGTAACAAGACGTCAATCACTCACAATGTCATGACAACCAAATAAAAAACAGTGAAAGTACAGCAGCGAAGCACTTTCTCATCTCCGCTCAGCCTGTCAGTGACAAACAGGGCAGAGGATACATCCTCCAGATCGTAGCGCAACAAAAAAATTTACATTAAACTAGAGCTCCCGTCAAGCTAGCAATAATTTAGTTTAAATTAATATTCGTAATGTTTGTTATGTTGATGGCCAACTAATTACTACTTATTATTATTTAATTATTGTGACATAGTGTTTCAGCTAGTCTATTAACTTTAGCTAGAGCTAGAACTACACTTTAATTAAGCTAGCTAGACTAGCAAACTCAGTGACTATACCAGTAACACAACTTCAGTAAAGAAAATACATTCTGATGTTTACTTAAGCTAGGTATGTGTTAAAATATTCTTGCTTGTATTTTCAGACGAGTTTGTTAGCTACAATCTTTCCTCCCAGAAGAGAAAGATGCGTGATTGCTTCAATGAGGACGATGGCACTAGTAGTACATTACGATTCAGATGGCGAGGAGTCTATTTATGCCCTCCCCCCCCCCCCACCGCTGCTGAAAGAAATCCTAGAGGAAACACTGCAGTATTAATACTCCAGCTGTAGTGTTGCAGTCCTGTTGGCTGAAGTGTGCTGGTACTGGACAGAGGGCACACTGGCTTTGTTATGTCTTCTCTCATAGGGAGCCAGGAATGTGTGGAATCCACTCCCCACACCCTGCTCTCTTATTCTGGACTGGCTCACTGGCTGGCTCATTGACTGGCTAGCTGGCTGATTTGACTGGCTGTCTTAACAGTAGCGTGCTGTTATTTATCTTATCTTCCCCCTGATAAAAAAAGTATCTTGTCTCCAGCAGGGCAGGACAGGCAGTGTAAATGAATTCTAAGCTTCTGGTCTACCGCAGCATGTCTGTGTACCTGCAGACAGGACAGTCTCTGACCAGGCTTGCAGCAGGTCTAGTTAGTGTTCTACAGCAGGTCTAGTTAGTGTTCTACTACAGTACTGTTGTCACAGTACCAACATTTCAGTAGTCGATACTAATACCAGTGAAATGTCACAGTACTCTCACTGTTACTGTTGCTGAACAACTCTCATTTGTTGACTGTAACAATCACCTACAATATCTAAGGCTGACTGTAGCCTACCTATGACAACAACAACATGAATACGATCACAATGCATGTAGGCCTAAATGCAAACAATGTGTGTGGACTGAGTGTAGGCAAACTCAGCATATGACGTAGAACTCAAAAATATGAATCTTGACGTGAACATAATTTATAACAAGTAGAAAGAGTTGATTCAACTTTTCATGGGGCTCTTTAAAAGTTGGTCACGCTACAAGGACAAAACGTAATATACTTCCCAAACTCCAAAACCCATTTTGGCAAACCTGTGGACCTGAATCCCTCTCCTGAATCCCTCTCCTTTCCTATTTCCCAGTATTGGGTATTGCATTTGCAGTCTGCTGCAAACTATAAAGGACATGACAGTGATGTTTACCATGTGATTTCCGCCATTTATGAAACATTGTTTTTAGTCGATGACGGAATAATTGAACAATGACCGAAAAATCTTAAGGCCATTTTGACAGATTAATGGGAGGGCGATCATCCCTAACTTTAAGTACTTCTTCACACCTCTGTCCAGTTCGTGTTGAGTGTGCATATTCATTAGCTATTGTCTCTGATCTGGTATTCATAACCTCATTGTCGAGTTAGCTTTTGCCTAGCCATCGCACTGGTGGGCGATATCAGATAGCATCCCGCAAAATGTCACCGAAACTCTGTTTAGCAGCCAGTTTAAGCCCATGCAGGCCAGAAGGAAGGTTGAGTTCAGGCGAGGCAACAGCAGGTCAATAGAGTTCACGTCAGGTCATTTCTTCTATATGGTTTGGTCACATTTCAATGGTAATTGTCTAATTTAGTCAATTGCATTATTCATGTTTGTCTATTTAGGCACAATGGCCGCTGTGTTTTTTATGTGGCCTTCACTGTCACTGCGGGGGGAAATCAGTCAACTGATTGTAGTGGCGTTCACGTGAGAAGTGACTGCATGGTTGGTGCATGCTCTTATAAACGTACGTGCTGGTTGAGGGGGTACTTCATGCGTCCGGATTGCGTCCCGGGTGAGGGGGGGGAGTCACCTCCCGGAAATGAGTCGCGTTAACTTTGACTAATAATGACAAAACTTTGATGACCCTGTCCGTCGAAATGGTGGACAACGAGGAACTGTAACCTCTGATGCACACTGTGTGTGT
Source organism: Hypomesus transpacificus (assembly GCF_021917145.1). Taxonomy (NCBI): domain Eukaryota; kingdom Metazoa; phylum Chordata; class Actinopteri; order Osmeriformes; family Osmeridae; genus Hypomesus; species Hypomesus transpacificus. The sequence continues at coordinate 2,405,520 of NC_061079.1, forward strand.
GTCTTTTGTCGTCTGTATGAATATTACTCTGACCTTTGTGCGTGTCTGGGCTTAGTGGACTTGGCTGAAGATGGTCATGAAACAATGAGTTGACTATGTGCTGATGGTCACTCTGACCAGAGCAATACAGCACAGTTGACTGAACCTTTGAAGGGGGAGACAGACAGAGAGGGTAGGGGAGGGGGAGAGAAATGAAAGCTGGATTATATTTTCTCTTTGTTTATCTCTAGATTTGTGAGTCTCAGAATTCAACCCATCTTTAGCTCATCTGCTTTTGAGTCTTTCTCACTCTGTCACACAATCTGCCCTCTTTCTATGGCAAATGTGAGTTCTAGAGCAGTGTTTCCCAAACTTTTTTTTCTGGTTACCCATATTTTAAAAGTCACAAGCCTTCGCGACCCAAGCCAATAGACATTATTCGTAAATTACAAGGTGGATTTGACCATTTGGCATTACATCCTGGCTAGGACCAGCACAATTGACAAAGCCATAATACATTTAAAAAAAAGTCTGTACAGCCTTGCCGTTGCCGTTTTTTTTCTTTGCACGAGGCTCCGAGACCTGCGCAACAACAGTTTATGTTCTAGAGTGTCGTAATACTGTGTTTTAGTAGAGAGTTTGAGTGTGTCCTATCGGTGTTCTAGAGTGTTGTTTCACATGAACCCTGGTGTGGATCTGTGAGTGGACACAGCTAATCTGGGGAGATTGGCCGGGGTGTGGCAGCCGGCAGTTGAACTGTTTTGCTGACAAGCAAATGAAATGACTGGACCAAGACACATTTGGAGAGAAAGGGAGAGACAGAGAGAGGGGGGGGGGCGGGCTTTTTTTGTTCATGAGAGGAAATTGAGACGGAGCGGATTTCTGTGACAGAGAGAGAAATAGAGGGAGTGTGCGTCTGTGCTTCTGCGTTGTGTGACTAGCCAGTGACCGAGAGCCCAGACGAGTCCAGAGGCACATAAGCCTATTGACAGGGCTGGCTGGCAGAATATAGCACTTTAGATGACATAAGCAGCTACACACACGCACAGTAGGGGAGGATAAAGCTGCCCCCCTTGCAAATCTCTAATCTCTGCTTCTCACCACCCTGGCACTGTCAGTGACATTCTCTCACACACACACACCATTTGCACTGCAGACAAACAGGGGTGGTCATTGTTGAATGGGTGGGTGGATGAAGGGATGATGAGGTGGGGTGTCTGGTCTATGGTGAAAGGTCAGTGACTGTCTGCTAGTGTCTCTACACCGCTGGGGCTGTACTACGAATCAAGATGTGGCGTTAGCGAGGTAACTTCAGGTTCAACCCAGGATTTTCTGTATCACAACGTTGGATCCCTTGTTATCGGGGTAAATCGCCATGGTAACATATGCTGAACACCTAACCTGGCCGGGAGCAGGTTAAGTTGGAGATCAGAGATCAACCTGTAGAAAAGCCCCGCCCACTAACTCATTCTTGAGGATAATGGCGTGTCACCGTTCATAGAAGATCCTGTGGAGCTTGGTGAGCGGATAGTGAGAGGTGCGCTCAGAAGAACCAGAACATTTCGAGATCGACAAATCCCTTTGGCATTCCTTGATGATTATCTTTATGAAAGATATAGATTCTCAGCTGAAGGAATAACATATCTTTGCCAGCTTCTTGAGCCGTATGTTGCCAATGCGACACATCAAAGCTGTGCGCTTACAGTTCCACAGATCGTATGCTTAGCGTATTGTTATTTCGCTATGGGTACTTTTATGTAGTGTCATGTTGATAGGTTATTCCTATTCACTGGGGTGTCTCCCCTTAACCCCTTCTGTTGTCCTTGGGTTGCTTTGACCCATTTTCTAATTATTTCCATATCAGAAATTTGTGTTTCCTTCAACCAAAACATTTCAAACCAAAAAGAACAATGTGTATGGCATTGTACCTTTGCCAGGCACACTTGGAGAAAGTTGAAGGTGTCCATTTGACTACTGTGTTTCAAGGTTCATTGCTATACCTTGTGTCTTTGTCTTGGCCTTGAAGTGGAGGCCCTAGGCTCAGGGGGAGGAAGAAGTTCCTCTTCCTGCTGAGTTTAACACCATAACAATTTAATCAATTGAGTCATATTTGAAATGAGCACTTCAAGGACTTGTGACTCATGTTCAGACCACCACCATTAGCAAGTCATTACAGACACTTCAATCACAGCCACACGTTCACACACTCTCACCATCTGTGTTGCAAGTGGTAAATAAAACTCAAAAGATGCAGCCCCAAGATGAGCAGACAGACAGAGTTTCCTGATCATCTAGGACCTCCACTTTAGAAAGTAAATGGCCTATTTGATCAATATTCAGCAACCACATATGGCAGACATACTGGCGTATGACTATTAGTTTCACTGTTACCTCTGTATGGCACAGTGGGACGACAGTGGGTGGTGGCAGTAACGCCACTGTTTTTCCTGTCACTACAGAGAACAGTAATACATTTCAGTCCTACAATATTCATAAATATATGTTGAATGAACATGGTCACATAGATTACTTGAAACATGCATATGCCTGGGCTTCCGAGCTGCTGCCACCAGGGTCTGAAGAAATGCCCCCTTCCACTCCTTCCATCATGGGGCAACCCTGATAGCTGGAGAGGGCCAGCTCCTCAGCAGGAGTGAAGGCCTGTGGAGGAAGGCTCCCTCCAGTTTTCTTTGCCTAATTTTTCTTCCAGTTGGCTGCAAGCAATTTCATTGTTCTATAGGCTCTTTGGATACCCATATCCTACAAAAGGGAAGAACTCAGGCAATTCAGCCTTGTACATGTTGGCCTTAAAATATGTGCAAGTGTATTGCCTAATGCTACTTATCGTTTTGAATAATGTTTTTATATTTGTATTTTTATTTGCCCCCAAGATCGTTTGCCACTGCCAGGGTTGCAACTAAATTAATATAGCAACCAAAGTTTAACATTATGGAATGCACAAGAGTAATTATGGTCACATCTTGTGCCTGGGGCAGTGAAATCAATGTCATGTAGTTTACGCATTTACAACGTCTGCTATTTTCTGCCAGCAGTGACTTTGTTGATTTTTGCCTGTATTGTATGTCTGTATACCTGATATGCTTGTATTACAATATTTCACACAGAAGGAGCAGACAAAGTTTGTAAGATTATTGTCTGCCCCTCCTGCGTGAAATATGCGACTCTTGTTTTGTACATGTTTGCGATTGGACACACTGTGCAAACACCGCCCCTTTATGTGAACGCACACGTCGTCGTGATACCGCTTATCGTGACTGCGATTGTTAGGCTTCGTGTAGCCGTGCAACTGAAAGTAATCCAGAGCATGTTGATCTTGATTCGTTGTAAAGGCCCCTGGTCTCTCCAGGTTCTATCCCGAGTCTGGTGCGACAGATTGCACCTGGTCTAGCCCGCACTGTGTGGTTTCCCTGTCCGACGGGTGTCTCTGCTGGTGTCTCTCCAGGTTATATCCTGAGCCTGGTCCTCCTCACCCTGCCCAGGCAGCACCTGGTCCGCCTCTACCTGTACGTCCTCACTGCCCTGCTGCTGTTTGCGGGACACCAGGTCTCCAGGTCAGACACGCATCACACACGCACACACACCAACACCTAACACACACGCACTCACCTAACACATGCACATACCTCACACACACACATACCTAACACACACGCATCACCTAACACACACGTAACACACGCATCACTTAAACACACTTCACTCCACACACACACACACGTCACCTCACACACACTCTCAAGGCACCTAACACACACTCATGTCAGCTAACACACGCACACATCCCCTACCACACACACACACACGCACATCACATTAAAACATACACACCCATCACACACAGTGACAGGTAGTGTGTTGTGTTCTAGGGACTATGTCCGTAGTGAGCTGGACTCGGGCTATGGGGGCCCTCTCTACCTAGAGCCCCTGTCCATGAACCGCTTCACCACCGCCTTGATCGGTAAGAACACACACACCTGGACACACACACACTCGCCCTTGACACACACACATGCGCTTGGAGACACACGCGCCTGGACCCAAACACATGCCTGGACACACACACACAGTAACAAACCCACCTGGACACACACACAGTAACACACCCACCTGGACACACACACAGGAACACACAAGCCTGGACCGACACACACACACACACACACACAACAACAAACACACCTGGGCACACACCCACGCACACACAACAACTCATGTGCCTGGACCCACACACAGGAGGTGTAATACGTGTCACTGGTTCATATGCAAAGTGCACAGTAGCGCCTGCACACGCCTGCGCAATTATATCAAACCTCTTAACACGCTAGAACTTGACATTGACTTCCAATGGATACAGGCGTTCACACACACGTCACGTAGGCGTCACGCTGGGGATGTGCACACGTATGTTATTGACGTGTGCACAACGTGTACGTGTCGTGTTCACGACACCTGACATACTCCAGACCTACGCCTACATGAACACTACGCCTAACTGTTTGATATGTAGGCGTACACACGGGCAGGTGTTGTGTGCGCTTTGCATACTGACAAACTGCTGCACACACCTGCCCGCCTAGACGCGCGAGTTCTTTCGGTTTGGGTTGGAATAGGTTTCCTCAAGGGATCGCCGTTTCCAAAGTCGTTCTGTGCCACGACGATGAACATCCTCACCAGAAGCGCAGATCAATTTTCCCTACTCGTTGTGGGTTATTCATGTTTGTGTCGTTAGTCATGTTTGTGTCGTTAATCGGTGATTATGGCATACTACAATTTTCGCATGGTGGATGCGAGTCCAAGTATGGATTGTTTAAGCCGTTGAGCGACTGAAAACGAATGGCCCAAAACCAATTTCTAAAAAGCGATCTAACTCATGCCAAACGATCAGCAGGTGTTGCTGCGCTGTGTTAGCATGTTGAAGCACTTGCACCTGCCTGTGCGCACGCCTAGATATCATCCACCTGTAAGACTTAGTGTTTATGTGGCGTAAGTGACTTTCGTCTGTAACACATTACATTTAGCTAAATGATTGAAGGGCTAAACATCAAATATTGAAAGGCAATACTAATCGCCGACTAATAACACGAACATGAATGTCATATTGACCCAAGGCACGTACATTTTTGGACAATGTCTCTGTGCTTCCAGTAATGAGGATGTTCGTCGTAGCACAGAGCGAATTTGGAAACAAATCTGATCAACACACACACACACACAGCAACACACACACCTAGACACACACACACACTCACAGCAACACACACCTAGACACACACACACGCCTGAACACACTCAAGCATCACACACGGCTGAACACGCATATATCAACGCACACACACTTCGACACACACAGGCTTGGACAAGCTCACACACACCTGAACACTCTCACATGGACACAGCTGCTTGAACACACACGCCTGAACAGTCTCACCTGAAGACCAGTCTCACACTTCAACACACACAGGTACACAGATAAAACTCCAGAACAACATCAAACTCAAAAAATGCTGAACACACACACCGGCTTGTCACCACCAGCCCGGCAGTCTGGTCTGGGTGCCTGCACGGTGCCATATGCCCCGGGCTGGGCGGCCCTCTAGCTAACCCTCTCCCCTCCTTAGGTCAGCTGGTGGTGTGCACCCTCTGCTCCTGCGTCATGCAGACCAAGCGCATCTGGCTGTTCTCGGCCCACCTGCTCCCCCTGGTGGCCAGGCTGTGCCTCGTCCCTCTAGAGACCATCGTCTTCATCAACCGCTTCTCCATGATCTTCACGGGCCTGGAGGTCTTCTACTTCCTGGCCTCCAACCTGCTGGTGCCCTACAACCTGGCCAAGACAGCCTACCGCCAGCTAGTACAGGTACTGAGGATTACTGAAGTCATACCTGCAACATACCACAGGGCAGTACAGGTGGTGAAAATGAGCAAACTGTAACATTGAACAATTGAATAATTGTGAATGTGAATAATTACAAAATATAATCCAGACTAAAAGTAACACAGTTGCTACCAAGGGCAGGAAGGAAAGCTGGCAAAATAATTGCAGACTATGTGAATGCATACATTTATAGGCTAATCAATATTGCATCATTAATGGACAAGCAGATATGACTGTAATTACGATTGTGTATTCTATCAAATTGTGTTGCATAGACGTATTCTCCTCAGCTGCAACCCCAGCAGCTGCAACCCAGCTGTGTTAAACCCCAGCTGTGTTAAACCCCTAGCTGTGTTAAACCCCAGCTGTGTTAAACCCCAGCTGTGTTAAACCCCTAGCTGTGTTAAACCCCAGCTGTCTTAAACCCCAGCTGTGTTAAACCCCAGCTGTGTTAAACTCCAGCTGTGTTAAACCCCAGCTGTGTTAAACGGTATTGGGACTCGGGCTGAATCCCAATACTCTGTCTTACCCTTACCCCTATCCCCAAGTTGTGCGCGCTCCCGTGAGAGTAAGGGGTGTCCCTTTTTGATCGAGGGGTGGGGCTAAGACGAAGGGGTATACACCCCTTAAAACCAAGTGAGCTCGGAAGCTTACTTGAAACCTAGGGGTATGTGAATACTGTGCTACCTGCAACAATGGCAGACAAATCCTCTAGAGAGTCCCATAAATGTTAAATTTTCGGCTTCAATAATTTATGAAAAAATTATGACAGTCTTGTTTTGTGCTCTACAAAGCCCTGTACATGTATTTGCAACCATGTTCTTAATTGAAACGTTTTTATTTTTTTATCGCTAGTTTGTTACGCTAACTTTACATTGCTGATTTGCACAGCAGTCCTGCATTTCTCTTATTAGCCTTGAAAGGACTCCATGCATGTCTGCAGTTTTTATTCAACTCCATTAACAGCGAATTTCAAACAAATTTCGTTTGATATCAGTGCATAACACTACTTGCTTTGGAGACATCGATATACGTAACCGTAACCAAGTGGTGTCTCATTTCATAGGGCTATGTAGCCCTTACCTCTCAGTTTCAAGACACAAGGGCTAGGGGCAAGGGGTAGGGGTAAGACAGAGAATTGGGATTCGGCCTGAATATAGAACAATAGGAAAAACATATTTCATACCCGTAAGTAAGGAGGCTTACTGATCAAGGCTTTAATGCTTTTATTAGTAGGGATGTCACGAGAACCGATACTTACGGTACTTTCCGATGCTAAAATAACAAAACACCGACGATGCCCATTTTTTTGAAGCACCGTAAGTACCGTGAGCGCCGATGCCAGATGTTAGCATCGGTGCTGCGCCTTCAGGAGTGTTCAGTCGACGTTTACATTAAGAAAAACAAGATAACAACTGCTGTTTTAGCGATCGCCCTGCTTCGACTTATTGACAAGAAAGGCAAAAAAAGTAGTTTGCGTTTGAGGCAGATGACCGTGGCGTTATAATTAATCCGCAGAAGCCATTATGCAAAAAATGCTACCGCAGTCTTCAGACCAAGGGGGAATACTTCCAATTTAGCTAAGCACCTGAAAGATCGTCATCTGGATTTGTTTAAAGAATTCAAGGCAAGTTCTGATACAGTTCCACAAGAGGCGCAGCACCGATGCTAACATCTGGCATCATACAAAATAAATCAATGTTCGTTGAAGTCGCGGCGAAATTCTGAATACATCCAAAGAATGCTCTTTTTCTGTTTGTTTAATCTGTCATACTAAAATACACGTTACATGATGTTTGAGATGGTGGGCACGTGTGTTACAATGGCTTATGTACATAGTTTAGGTTAGCTGTAGTTTTAACGTTAGCCCATAGCTTAGAAGGTAAACTCATGTCATGTTCATCTTGTTAGCTGAATGGCTTAATTGCACGTTATTATGTTGTGCTATGCTCTATTGCACATGTTTTGTATGTCTTTGTATGACATTTTGCTATTTTTCAAATATTTAAAGAAGTTCATGGTTCAAGTAGCCTACATGGAATCTTAGACAATCCTATTTTTTGGTATCGAAATTGGCATCGAGAATCCTGTTATTTTAATGGTATTGGCACCGACTACTGAATTTTTGGTATCGTGACACCCCTATTTATCAGTCTGTTTTGGATATCAATATACAAAGGCCTATAGAACAAAGAAATTGCTTCAAAATAGCTTGAAGCCCACACCAGGAGAATGAAAATCCACTGAGAATCTATAGCCACGTTTCCCCCAGAACTCATTGCGTTTCCACCTCAGAAACCACGGCCTACATTGAATTCTGGGGAGCACAAAGCAGGACATTTTTTCTCCGGGGTGGTACTGTCCAAAACACAGGGAATTTGGGGTGGGGCTTGCTGAGCTGAACATTTCTGATTCGCGAGTTCTTGCAACAGCATAAGATTCCATTAAGGTGTACTGAGGGTGTTGTCTCTCCAGGTGTAATGAGTGTTTGGTCTCTCCAGGTGTAAGGAGTGTTTGGTCTCTCCAGGTGTAAGGAGTGTGTGGTCTCTCCAGGTGTAAGGAGTGTTTGGTCTCTCCAGGTGTACTGATTGTGTGGTCTCTCCTCTTGTGTCTCCAGGTGGTGGAGGTGTATGGTCTCCTGGCCCTGGGCATGTCTCTGTGGAACCAGCTGGTGCTGCCGCTGCTGTTCATGTGCTTCTGGCTGGTCCTGTTCACTCTGCAGATCTACAGCTACTTCAGTACCAGGGACCAGCCCACCTCCAGAGAGAGGCTGCTCTTCCTCTTCCTCACCAGGTACGTCTGTGTGTGTGTGTGTGCGTGTGTATGAGGTGAGGTGAGTGCATGAGAAGGTTTAAGGTGAGGTAGAACAGCCAGATAGAATGCTCCTTCTAATTGTGTGTTTGTGCGTGCGTGCGTGCGTGTGTGTGTGTGTGAGCAGTATTGCAGAGTGCTGCAGTACTCCCTACTCCCTGCTGGGCCTGGTGTTCACCGTGTCCTTCATCGCCCTGGGCGTCCTCACCCTCTGCAAGTTCTACCTGCAGGGCTACCGAGCCTTCATCAATGACAACACCATGCACAGGTACCAGTGTGTGGGGGTGTGTCTTGGCGTGGCTGTTGCCTACATGACGTGTGTGTGGCTGTGTGTTGTGGCTGGAACAAAGAGAAATGGCTCATACTGTCCTTCCCTCCTCCTTTCCCTCCAGGGGGGTGACTGAGGGCATCACCCTGCTCATCCTGGCCGTGCAGACGGGGCTGATAGAGCTCCAGGTCATCCACAGAGCTTTCCTCCTCAGCATCATCCTCTTCATCGTGGTGGCCTCCATCCTGCAGTCCATGCTGGAGATCGCTGACCCCATCGTCCTGGCTCTGGGGGCCTCCAGGGACAAGTACGACGCACACACACACACACACACACACACACATTATTTCTCTCTCACTCTCTTACAATCGCTCATCTTCCTCTCTCTGCTTGTGTGTGTGTGTGCCCAGGAGCCTGTGGAAGCACTTCCGTGCAGTGAGCCTGTGTCTGTTCCTGCTCATCTTCCCTGCCTACATGGCCTACATGATCTGCCAGTTCTTCCACATGGACTTCTGGCTGCTCATCATCATCTCCTCCAGCATCCTCACTTCGCTGCAGGTACACGCGCACACACACACACACTTACTCACACACACTCATTCAAGACCTCTCATACACCAGGGCTCTACAATGTGAGGATTTTACAAGCACAGTCTGCAATAAAAAATAAAAAAAACTACCGTAATCTATTCACCCCCCCCCCCCCCCCATATTTTCTTTTAGGAGCCCATGTACTCCTTCAGAAAAAAGTTTGCGTCGAGCCTTGCACAAACACACACTTGCTTACTCACTCTCACTTACTCACAGTCACTCAATCACATACACACACACCTACACTCTATGACCAAACACAGTAATGTCATGCCATCGTTATATTATAGTAATACTATAGTCATGCTGTAGGACTTCAGAAGTAACGGTGCAGTACTGCCTCCCCCCAGGTCCTGGGCACTCTGCTTATCTACATCCTCTTCATGGTGGAGGAGTTCCGCAAGGAGCCCGTGGAGAACATGGACGACGTCATCTACTACGTGAACGGGACGTACCGGCTGCTGGAGTTCCTGGTGGCGCTGTGCGTGGTGGCGTACGGCGTGTCGGAGACGGTGTTCGGGGAGTGGACGGTGATGGGCTCCACCATCATCTTCATCCACTCCTACTACAACGTGTGGCTGCGCGCCCAGCTGGGCTGGCAGAGCTTCCTGCTGCGGCGGGACGCCGTCAACAAGATCAAGTCCCTGCCCACCGCCTCGCACGCGCAGCTGCTCAACTACAACGACATCTGCGCCATCTGCTACCAGGTAGGGCAGCGCCGGGGGGGGACGGGGCAGGAGGTAGTTAAGGGGGGAAGAGGGTGTAATTGTAGGGTGGCATGAAGGCGTGGAGGGATGGTGTAACCCGAAGCCACCATAATTTTTTTACATTGTGGTTTAAATAATGCCAATAATAATAATATAAATATAATTGAATGAAATCTACTATAATGTTAAAAAAAATACATATTTTAGCATGGGGAGTTTGGGGTGGCAAGTTTTTTTTGCCTCCCGTTGGATCTGCCAATGCTGCCTCTTTGGGGGGTGGCTGAGTCTTTTAGGTGGGGTGTCTAACTGTGTGTGTGTGTCCCAGGATATGAAGTGTGCGGTCATCACACCCTGCAGCCATTTCTTCCACGCCGCCTGTTTGAAGAAGTGGCTCTACGTCCAGGAGACCTGCCCCCTCTGCCACAGCCAGCTCAAGAGCCAATCACAACCTGTTCCCCCTGCCCCTGCCCCCGCCCCCGCCAATCACAACCCAGCAGAGGTGGGGGAGGTGGTGCCGTCGGCAGGCGGGGCTGAGAAGCCTCCGGTAGAGGGAGGGGGAGGAGAAGGAGGCAGCATGGACAACTCTGCTACTGCCCCTGGACCAGCCCCTGATACCCTGGCTGAGCCCGCCCAGGTGCCCCTGCCCCCCCCCCAGCCCTGAGCAGGAGGGGGAGGAACTTCTCAGTGGGAAGGAGGATCCCTCTGGTAGTGACTCCTCCCACCCTGAGCCTACAGCCACGCATCCGGAACCCTCACTGGATAACGCCACGTCAGACGGCCAAATCAGTGGTCCGTCGCTGGGACAGGGCGTGGCAGATGTCAACCACACTCCCGGAGCAACCCCTCCCCCTGACATTCCAGCTGAGCCAGAGTCTCCGCCCCACTGAACCCATACCCTTCCCCCTCCCAGAAACACTCCATGCCCCCCCCCCCCCCCCCCCTCCCCCCTCTTGGATATATACCTTTCATGGTTCAGAGAAATACATTTAATCATAACTTGGTTAACATTTCATCATGGTTAAGTTGACAGTTTATGGTTAGGTTTGATTTGGGTGTCATGGACCTGTCTGGCTATAACCAGACCTTCAGATGCCATAGTGGACCTTCAGAACCTGTTTGTGGACAACTAATAAGGTCATGTACTCCTCAGCGTAATCTTCCCAAAATAATTGTAAGTAATCAAATGAGAAATTCCCATGTTCTAAAATGCTAAGCTCTGAACAGTTTGGTTATGTCGACGTGCTGAGACACACATACACACAAACACATTGGATGGGGGTTGTCCTTTTCCTCTGCACCCGACAGAACGCGCGTCCCGAGGAATGAGTTTGTTTCCATGGACACAAAGTCGTTGTAATAAGCAAATGAGTCATGGTACTCTGGACACACAACAGTGTGTTGCAAAGTGAGGGTTCTAAAACACCGTCAGTGTTCTAGATCCCCAGGGATGTCTGTCTGGTGAGGGTTCGAGAACCATGACAGTGGAACATGTCACAGTAGCCAGCTCACCTCTGTGCCACTCTAACCCCACCCCTGACTTCTGCCCCTACTCCTCTTTTCCTCCCCCGGACGCTTCTGGAAAAGAAGAGGAGGGGCGGGTCCCCAGGTTGGCGCCTGCTTTTCATTGGCTGCGTGGACGCCCCCCCCCCCCCCCAAATTCAATGTAGAGCTTTACGCACGCTTAGGACTTGCACGAAGTCGCCGCCGTCTGGCAGCCATACCAACCCTGTTTTCATCACACGTCTGTCTTTCTGTGGATGTGTCCGACCTGTCCTGCCACCCGCATTTGCACTAACACCATCTATAGCGATGCTCCAAAGTCTGTGTCAGGTACCAAATACTTTTGGTGCGTAAGAGACACCGACCCCCCTCTATATAAATGTGTGTATATATACCCGACGTTCATACGTGGGAGGGGGGGAAAACAACGTTTTGATAATCAAATCTTACCATGCAGTGTTGCAGCTGCTTCTTCTCCCCTGGTATGAAGCGTTGCCGGGCTCGTGTGAACTCTCCAGTGCCCTCGAGAGGTAGGAGGGGGAAGGGCCCGGACGCGGACGCAGGTGGGAGCGAATCACTGGCCTTTCATTTCAACAGTATTATTTGAACTTTGGCTGTGGTTTTGAGAATGAATACATGTTTACCATGTAGGATCGAAACCTACCAAATGCTTCTTGTTTAAAATTTTATTCGTAGCAATTTGTCTGGATTTGCACAGTTTGAAGGTTTCTTAAGACGAGGCTGCAATGGGAGTTTGAATAATAAAACTGTTTCAATTGCTTTTAAACGTTATCTGAATTTGGAGGACTTGATTGGACAAGCCTTGCAATTTCATTCTGTTTTAATAGTTTTGTTGTAGTCTGTTTTATTTCCTCTTTTTGTATTATGGGAGAAGGTTGCTAGTCTGTGAAGGCAGACCACCAGCATCCATCACTGTCTGATAGAAGGTTTGACTGGTGTCGCCTTGGTAACAAGCTGAATGTCTGTAATAAAAAGAACCATCCAATTTGAACTGTTTTGAGTCTCTCTATTTAGCTTTTTCACAAGTGTCATTTTATCTCAGAACAAACACAGTCCTGACTAAATAAAATGCCAAATAAACAACCTGAGGGGATGGTAGGCCTAACACAGACGCACAATGACTAACTACTTTTGCACGTACACAAACAGGATTTAGGAAGGCTTGCATATTTGACAGGTAGCAGACAGACCAGCGTGTCGTTTCTAGGGACGAACACACGGTGGATACCTTTCCTCACATTTGGTCACCCAGCCGTTCCATCTACACATGTGAAACATTGTCCACGAGGGGGAGCCGCTCACCATACTGACAGCACAGCACGCGCTGCAGACAAATACCGCGCTCCAACTCAACTCTTACAGTAGTACTTACTTAGCTGATGTTAAGTCTTTTTCGTCTGCGAATACTTTGACACATGGGCAAAAACACTTAAGTTCCGCATGAATGAGAATGTAGTAGGCCTACCAAATGTTTGGCAGCATCTTCGTAAATATACCCTACCTCTTGTCCGGAAAGCAATAATCCAAAGAGCCGCGTGCGCAATTATTCACGCAAACATGTGGGTCAATATTTAAATGATTATTCTTAACACAAACCTCTTGGATATTTGATTCGATATGTTGACTGCGGGTTATCAAGATGATGAATAACGATGAAAAGATACATTTGCGCAATCCGATAATACGTATGATTTAGGCATAGACGCACAGGCCGACAGTAGCCTACCACTCCTCAAAACCAAGCTCTGCTCAAGAAAGCTCTTACAGCCTACGGAGACAAGTCTCCTGGGGTCACCGACCGTTTTGTTTGCTCGGTAGGACTTATGAACAGAAATACTAGCAACATAAACAGATTCTTTAAAAAAACAACCGTCATATCCCCTAGTGGATGATTTTTCAGATAAGCGTGCGTTATTTATAGTCGTGTGGCTCTTTATAATTTCTTCATTCCGTGTGTGTGTAAGTGTGTGACAGAGAGTTATGTGTGTTTGGGGAAGGGAGTTAGAATATATAAATACCAATGTTCATACCCAGTGTAGGGATGGTTTCATGGGGAAGCGGGAGGGGGAGGGCTGTCAATCATAGAGAAATATAACTGTCTAAAACCACGCGACTTTTGTTTTAGGGACTAGAATGACTTCCACGGTAATTTTGCTTGCTTCTAGAGGTTCTGCACATGCTCCTTTCTGATCTCGTTCATGCGGGTTTAAAGTCTGCAAGAAGGCCTGTTTAACCTCTCCTTGATCGCTGCGTTTAACTTGGTGCCATGGGCTACGGCTTCTCTTATCCTGTTGCCTTTGGCGATAATCATTCATCTTATCCCCTTTCCACTTCCTCGTGCAGCCTGAGAGATTTAGAGCAGGCTTGCTCTTTTCAACATCAACGCACAGACACTCATAATCATCGTTTGAATCAAGGTCATGTTGTTTGAAAATGTACATTCACTATAAAAAGGCTAAGGACCCCCTTCACGTGCCCTGTCAATAATCAATATTTACTGCAGAGTGGACCTGTAGTTCGATAGTTGTCCTGCAAGATTTTAAGTTGGCTGTTTTATTCATAAATACAGCATTTGTAAAAGTGTGAAAGAACAAAGTTAAGTTTAATGATATCCTTCCAGGATGCGTCTCAGTAACAGACGCAACCGAGAGAGGAGCCTGTTAATTTTACGTATTGTCATTTCGAGTTAATTATTGTTATTGTCACTGCACGCATAGTGTTTGTCTACCGGTTTGTCTTGCGGGTTCTACGCGGTCCCGTTGTAGCCGCAAACATGTTTTTCTTTGTGATGAATGTTTTCTACGATATGGAAATAATAATTGCATATCTGTCCAAACAATAGTAAAAAAAAAAAAGGCTAAGCATCCAGACAAAGAAGAAAAATTGTCCGACACCACATAGGCTCCACTTAAATCTATAAACTCCAAAATAACTAATTCAGAAAATATGTTGGTTGCCGTTATCAATTTAGTAGGCTGATGTAGGCCCTAGAAGGATATGGTCACTTTATTGAAATAACGGCACACTATTAATCTCATGTATGCTAATATAAATATTGTCTCACTCTAAAAAACAATAGCCCACAATCAGGAATTAAAGGAGCAATTTTCTTTTGCATTTTAACAAGATAATACATCAAATAAATACGATTTAATAGTTGGCCAATTGTCTGCAGACCAACAGGCCTACGTGATGTAAGGTGATAGGAATATAAAAACATTTTCAAGGGGAAGGCTAAGTAATGTTGACGCTCACAGGTAGAAATGTAAAGCTTCCTATTTTACTCAAAAGTTCTAGAACAGGTCATGGGTCAGCACTATGGCCCTTTATCGTAACTTATCCACAAACAATGCTCCAGAAAGAAATGCGCCCCTGCGCTCTGACGCACGTCGTATGAAAGTCCATGGGAATCGTGTTACGGGTCATTATTTCCTATATGCCTTGAGTTGCAAGTATGATATGAGCTATATATTTTGGCCATATCGGCCCTTCGCAACAGAAATGATTCAAACCCTAGGCTATACATCCTGACCCAAAAAAATTAAACTCGTACAGCATCGACCCGCATGTTAAATTTTCAACTGAACTTGTTGTGCAGCGGGGTAGGACTTAGACGGAGACCGGTTCGGGCGCTCTCTGTCGAGTTCCGCGGCGGGGTCGGGGAGATAAAGTCGGAGGGTTGGCCCCTACTCGGATTCTAATGAGGTGAGAGGAGCCGTGGTTGGGCGGTTCTGACTCTAGGTTCGTCTTTGTCTGGGGCGGACCGCCTCCCTCCCCTCTTGTCCCTCCCCTCCTGTCCCTCCCTCTCGCTCTCCCTCCGGGGCTGTGCGCTCGTGTTGAGTTCTCAGAGATAGTCAAGTAGGATTCCTCTGGGAAGCAACACAAATCACTCCCATCTGAACAAGAGGAACAACTCTGGATCTTCACATCGGGGCCCTCCTTCTGTTCTTGTCCCAATATCTTCTATTCATTTCCCTGTTTTTGACAGGGAGATCTCTAAGAAAAGCGGAAAACAAAGGAGACAGAGAAGGAATAGAGGACTTGTCAAGGATGGTGACATCTGATCTAAAGCTTTAGTTGATCCTTTTCTTTCTTCGGCTGACACCAGAGAGCTCTTGGAGTAGCCGGGTATACCCACAATACAGGAGTCTGTGCCGCTTCGCTCCGGGCTTTTTTACTCTCGTTTCAACTGTTACATTTTTTAATACATATTTTTGCCTTTGAGTCATTTGGATTCAGATAACTTTTTTTCACCTCCTTTTAGTTTTCTTTTTCTCGTTCTGCGTGGAAAAAACACACACGCTGTCATTGGCATTCACGCGGACGCCCAACTCACGCGCCCACGTTGTTGTTACCCCCCCCCCCCCCCCCCCCTTCCCTAGTTTACCTGTGATCAGAGAAAACGGAATTTTGGACCGCGGAAAAAACTGAGGGGACCCACGATTATTTCATGTTCGGGATTCAGGAGAGCATCCAGCGGAGCGGGAGTATCCTGAAAGAGGAACCGCTTGGCTCCGGGATGAACGCCGTCCGGACATGGATGCAGGGAGCTGGGGTCCTGGATGCAAACACGGCCGCTCAGAGGTAAGGAGCCCGGGACGTCAGCATCCGCGTCCCCGGGGCGAGGACCTATGGGGTCCCACCGGCGCATGCGGATGGTTCACGGGTCAGCCTCTGTTTTGGGAGACAAGACGACGGAATTTTCAAGGGACCGTTTTTTGCACCCTCTGCCCCATTTGACGGTGCTTTTGTCCAGTCGGAATGTAGTATTTTATTTTTAAGTGTGATAGCTGTATAGTCTCACCGCTGAACAGTCTGTTAAGAGTTGGAAAGCCCTCACGAGGACTTTACCGTCAACTGGATTTGCAGCCAGCCGCAAATGGATTGTTTACTGAGACAAAACTGCTGAAATAACATTATGCCTAAGCTTTAAAAAAAAACTACAACAGTGATGGCAGTAATATTACAATTAGGCTATGGCCCTCTGTATTTTTTTTACGAAGATTTGTTTGCCCACCTACCAGGATGAATCGACTAAAAAACACAGCAAATATTTATTTTAGAATGATGCACAAATAATAACAAAGCTTTGACTAAAATATATGAATTCGTATTTCATTTTCTGACATTTCAGTGTAAATAATTTGTGGGTTAAGCGCAGAAATATTTTCAAACGTTTCGCATTAGGCCTATAAACAAATCTGTTTTAATGGATGGTTTATATTAGCCAAGCTGTCTAACACACCGCTATCGCCCGCCTATCTGTCCGCAGTGGACTGGGTCTTGCCCGGGCACACTTTGAGAAGCAACCGCCTTCAAATCTTCGGAAATCCAACTTCTTCCACTTCGTTTTGGCTCTGTACGACAGACAAGGACAGCCCGTGGAGATTGAGCGGACTTCTTTCCTCGGTTTTGTTGAGAAGGAAAAGGTGAGTTGTTCATTTGAGATTTGTCAAATTTGACCAAAAAGACAAACTTTGCTGCTTATACATTTTACCCTTGAAACAATATGAATGCCCAAGTAGTCTGCACATTAAATAATTTATAATGATGTTCTTCAGCTTAATAAATTAGACAATATTGTGCTAATAAGTGGGCTATTTTTCTTAGGTCTGAGTTTTTTAGACCTAATAATAATGGTTATGATATTTATTAAAATCCAATAATGAAAAGTGGGCCCATTTGTATATTAACGGTGGTATAAAATGTAGGCCCTATACAGGTTATTATGATTATGTTTAATGGCAGACTATATGAGTTGATGTTTAACCTATTTCTATTTCTATAGTTATTATTTCCATATCGTAGACCTTAGACATTCATGTCAGCGTGTGCCTGGTCAGATTTGGTTTTTGCTGACAGACGTTTTACAATTTATCTTCTTTTTTACTGAAGAGTAGGAAAAGCACACATGAAAACAGAAAAATACAAACCCGCAGGAATCTAATTACCAGGGACGTTTCCGGAGAGAACAGACCATTGTTTATACTGGTGAATTTAGAATGAATAGCCTGGGCTACATAAAAATATCTGTGTAGGGTTTTATCACCTCGTGTAGCCACAGGCTTGGTGACCACGTTTGTTCGCAATTAGAGTTGAATAGCTCAGAACCCGCATGGACTCTACACCACCAGAAGAGAACTTGTGTTGTCAGGCGTCAAATTAATATAGGCCTAGTAACTTTAAATGTTTGCATGGTTATTCGTTAGCTGCTCATCTCTGCGTTTGTCTAGCCTGTGCAATATCTTACACTGATGCCTCTTATAATGTTGTTTTACAACCGGTGCTTGTTTAGGAAACAACCGGGGAGAAAACCAACAATGGCATACACTACCGGCTACAGCTCCTCTACAGTAACGGTAAGTCAAAAGCCTGGTTCGGCTCATCACTTAAGGCTGTCATGTGTTGTGATTTTAAGCGCGGTGCCTTCCAGGGATAACGGAAAGGCCTGGCCGGTGCACGCCCAGTAAACTCGGACAGTCCACACTGGTTTAGTGTTGACATCACAGACAGAGGCTGCAGAGGCAGACTCTGACATCGTTTCTCTATTACAATAATACCCATGCCTGACCACGCGAGAAATATAAAACTGGAATAGAGATTTTTGTGAGGCCTATTTGTAAAACGATAGCATTACAGTGGATAGATAGATTGTGTTAATAAGATTGCTCGTCATTGAATACAACGGGAGCTGTGTTTCTAGAGCTTGTTTTGACGTTTATCGTGAATATATATCTACATCCCCTATAAAAATCGTTGATTACTTTTTTTTGCTATATTTGTATCATACGCAAAACACCAAATGGAGACAAAACACAAAAAAGTTTTTTAGGTCGCTGCGTTTTTGGGTTGCTGTGTTGAGGTGTGTTGTAGATGTCTTTGCGGTGTGCTATTTACTTTCAGTAAAGTTAATGGTGGGGACCACATTGCAATTGATCTGGGGAACTCTTAATTCAGCTGATTAGTGAATTAGAATTTGATTCTGAACAGTTAAGCTCAGGCCAGGTATGTTTTTAGCTTGTTATTGTTATTTGGGGAAATTGATGATTAAGCCTATAGTTGTCAGGCCTCTTTATACATAGCTAAATGGACAGGCCTATAGCCTAATATCATTTACATCATTTTGCTTGCAGAAAACGAGACATCTACCAGCTACCTGGAACATTATAATTTACAGTGTGCTAATGACTGTTATTTTATAGCAATCAGTAAGTTATATTATGTTTTGAAGTCGAGCTAATAACAGAGTATTCAATCTAAAATAACAGCCCATTTTGAGAATGAAATACAAAGTTTTGCATGAGGCTTATGGGAATTTTGTCATGTTCATAAAATTACAAATGTTGTATGCAAATTTAATATTTGACATTTGCAAATTTCTCTTGTAAGATGCAATATAAAACTATGTATCACTATGTGGGTTTTGTAAGGCCAACATATTTCGTGTTTACATTACAAAGAGGAGGAGTGTGTGTTAATATTCAAATAAAATCAGTAGAGTTACCAGGACCCTTGTTGTCCAGTTTCAGTTAATATCTCCACCCCCCCCCCCTCTCTCTCTCTCTCTCTCTCTCTCTCTCTCTCTCTCTCTCTCTCTCTCTCTCTCTCTCTCTCTCTCTCTCTCTCTTTTCTCTCTCTCTCTCGCTGTAATCCTTTATATACTCTCTGTCCTTCTGACTCATTCTCGCTCTCTTTCTCTTCCTTTCTCTTCCTTTCTGTCATTCTCTCTTCCCTCTCTTCTGTCTCTTTTCTCCCTCTCTGTCCCTCAGGTATCAGGACAGAACAGGACTTTTATGTACGTCTCATAGACTCCATGACTAAACAGGTAAGAAACCATCTCACTCCAGGTTCTCCTCTGTGTGGGAGTGTGTGATCTGTCAGTGTGTATGTGTGTCTGTGTCATCCCCAGGGTTACATTAGCCCCCCCCCTCACCCCAGACAGCCAAAAGTGTGTTCCAGAATTACTTCTTGACAATATGGTGCTCCAGAGAAGAGGCTCTACACTGACGGTGTGTGTGTGTGTTCCTATCTGCTTGTGTGGGAGATGCTTCTTTAGAGAAAATGCAAACTAGAGTTTTAGTCTTTTGCGAAACTTTTACCTGCTGTCCAAGCCCCATATTTAGAGCACACAGTGTCCAGACAGTACAGTCCCTCCCCCTGCTCTAGCCCCCCCAGCCCTATACCTCCCCCCAATCCTATCTCCCCCCCAGCCCTATGCCTTCCCCAGCTATATCCTCCCCAGCCCTATCTCCCCCCAGCCATATCCCCCCCAGCCCTATCCCCCCAGCCCTATCTCCCCCCTAGCCCTATACCTCCCCCCAGCTCAAGCCCCCCCAGCCCTATCTCCCCCCCAGCCCTATCCCTCCCCCCAGCTCAAGCCCCCCCAGCCCTATCTCCCCCCCAGCCCTATCCCTCCCCCCAGCCCTATACCCCTTTGGTGTGTCTCCCTCCCTGATCTGTGCTAGGTGCTGCAGTGTTTTTTTCTTTCATCCATAGTTGTTGGTCCCAGGCCTTTACAGCCACCTGCTGCTCTCTAGCTGCAAGTGTGTGTGTGTCTGTGTGTGAGTGGTTGTGAGCTGCTCTCTAACTGTCCGTCTGGACTCTCTCACCTCTCAGCTGTACAGTGTGAGAGAGCGAGAGAAAAAGCTAGAGAGGGAAGGAGAGTGAAAGAGAAGTAGAGAGAGGGGACAGAAGAGAGAGAAAAGAGAGAGAAAAGAGAGAGAAAAAAGAGAGAGAGGAGTAAGAGGAGAGAGAGAGTGAGAAGGAGAGAAAGAGCGCTGGAGAGACAGAGAGAAGGCAGTGACAGTTTGTGATAGTGTGATGACTGGGCGCTGTGTGGACAAACAGAGCAGAGTGTCTGTGTGTGTTCACGGCAGGCAGACACACTCCACGCCAAGCGCTCGCTGACATGTCAGCCTACCGGAGACACACTCCGCTGCTACGGCGACACCGCTGAGTATCAGATGGCAGGAAACCCCTGTGTGTGTGTTTGTGGGTGTGTGTGGGTTGGTTAGGGAGGTATGAGCCTCTGGCCAGTGTGTGTGTTTGTGTGTGCATGTGTGTTGGTTTGGGAGGCATGAGCCTAAACCTATGATTAAGGAGCAGTGTCGCTCCAAAGTCTATCAGAATAGGCCACACACACACACCAGCATGCAGAAACACACACACATGCACACACCCTTTTGTACACCTACACACACACGCTCTGTCACTGTCTTGTGCCTGTGTGTGAGGTTGTTTTTTCCTGTTTGCCATCCTCCGAACTCCACCCTGAGCTCTGTGTGTGTGTGTGTGTGTGTGTGCGAATGTATGTGTGTGTGTGATGGAGTCTGTACAGAGATAATGGAACTCTAACAGGTGGTCTGACTACAACAAGGCAGTGGTATGAGAATAGAGAGACAGACAGGTGGAGACAAAGACATGGAGAGACAGAGAGTAAGGGAGAGAGAGGTGGGGCAGAGAGCGAGACTGAGGCAGAGAGAAAGAGAAGGAGGGGGAGAAAGAGAAAGAAAGGGGCAGAGAGAGAAAGAGAGAGGGGGAGAGGGAGAGAGAGGCAGAGCGAGAGAGAAAGAGAGAGGGAGAGGGGTATAGAGAGGGAGAGAGGCAGAGAGAGAGAGGGGGGTATAGAGAGAGGGACAGAGAGAGAGAGAGAGAGAGAGAGAGAGGGAGATGGGCATATAGAGGGAGAGAGGCAGAGAGAGAGGGGGGGGTAAAGAGAGAGGGAAAGAGAGAGAGAGAGACAGAGAGAGAGAGAGAGAGAGAGAGGGAGATGGGTATAGAGAGAAGGAAATACGCAGAGAGAGAGAGGTTGCTGTTGGAGGGCGTATTAGAACCCCTCTTCAGAGGTTGTTCTCATCTCTTGTCTCTCTGAGCATGGTGCATGATGGAAGAAATTCTGTCATGCCCTGATGACACGCTGTCACATGACTCCAGCAGAGCATGGCACCATCGCTGCTTTGAAGCGTGTTGACAGCTCCAAGTTTACACGCCTCACACGCCAAGCGCCTGATCAAACACACGCTTTCCACACGGCTAAACTGGCCACAACACGCCGGGCAGCTTTGATGAGACACGTCTTAAACGTGTAATGGACCTGTTTAATACATGCATTAAACATGTATTAAACATGTCTGCATGTGTGTATGTGTGTCAGGGGCGTGTTACTCTCTATAAACATGCAGTAAACAGGAAGTGTTTTCAAAAGGCATGGCTTCCGTGTTAAGACTTCAACTTCATTCTGGGTTAAGATCACCTCATTGCTCTGGAGCACTGAAAGATTGTCAAAAAACAAAACAGAAACAAACTTTTCCCTCTCTGACTGTAATGGTGGTTGTGGTCATTCAGGGTTAGAGAGGGTGAGGTGGTTGTGGTTGCTTGGGGGGGGTCAGTGAGTCTGGAGAGTGTCTGTCGTCACCTCTTCATCCCCCAGGTCAAGACCACCTCTCCTGGAGGCTCTGTGTGTGTTGCTAGGGGTCATTGGTCAAGATACAGGGGTCAGAGGTCAGGATGGATTGAGATGTCACTTAGCAAGGCCTGTGAGAGGGAGCCAGAGAGAGAGAGAAAGAGACAGAAGAAAAGAGAGAGGGGGGAGAGGGGAGAGAGAGAAAAAGAGCGCAACCACCTGGCTGAGAGACTGAGCTGGGACACCATGTTTATTTTCAATGCTAATGATTTTGCTTCCTGCTGGCTGCCGAGGACTTCCTGTTTCCACCCCTACCAGAAAACAATCCAGGCAGTTCTTTTCTTGGATCAGTTTAGCATCTTGAAATATTTACTGACACTCACAAAGTATCTTGATGCCTGGGTGATTTTGTTGTTGTCAGTTTTTATATTCTCGCACTAATTAAGAAAAATTTACAGTTTTTCCATTCTTACTCTAATTAGGAAATATTGACAGTTTTTCCATTCTCACACTGATTAAGAATGGTGTGTTTTTGAGGAGGTGTGTGAAGTTGGAAACAACATGGTGGAACAGGTGTCGAGTCTGGTTTGCATGTGTGTGTGTGTGTGTGTGTGTGTGTGTGTGTGACAGGGTTATTTTAGCCGTAACCCGGTCTAGTCTGTCCAGTAAGGGAAAAATGGCCTCTCTCTCTCACTCTGTCTTACTTTTTCTCTCTCACTGTCTCATTGTCTCCACCTCTCTCTCATTGTTTCTTCCTATCTATGTTGTCTCTTTCCTCCTATCCTCCTTCTCTCCTCCGTCTCAGCATTGTTCTCACCCCTCAGCCTCTCTGTCACACACACGCACACGCACACGCACACGCACACGCACACGCACACACACACACACACACATATACACACGCAGAACATATTCCTCCTGTGTGACTGACACCTCAAAATCGTGCCAACTCTGACTAGTTGTGATGTCATGACTCACACATTTGCAACAATCCCAGCATGCTTCATAATCACACATCAAGGTGCTGGTGTCAACATCAGAGTTTGAAAGATTAACATCAAACTCCCTCTCCTTAGCCCTCAATCGGAGAGTTATATAGGAGTAGGAAACGAGAGGGCAGGGGAAGGCAGAGCATGGCAGGGTAGCAGAGGGCAGGGTAGGGGAGGGTAGAGGAGGGGAGGGGAGGGGAGGGGAGGGGAGGGGAGGGGAGGGGAGGGGAGGGGAGGGGAGGGGAGGGGAGGGGAGGGGAGGGGAGGGGAGGGGAGGGGAGGGGAGGAGAGGAGCTGAACAGTTTGATGTCCTAGCTGAGATGTTGGGCCGAATCCCACAGTTTTCCCACGACACACACTGCTATTCATTAAACCTCCCCTTCTCCTCCCCCCTCATCCCCCTCTTCCCCCTCCTCACCCCAACTCTACTGGACCCTTAGCCACAGGCAGTAAATACAACATAAACCTCTCAGCACTGCTCTTACTCTGGACGTGTGTGTGTGTGTGTGTGTGCGAGAGAAAGAGAGAGAGACAGAGAGACAGAGAGAGGGCGTGTGAATGTGTGTGTGTTTATGTGTTTCCCCTCACTTCAATTCCTGGATGGAGAGTGTGTGTGTGTGGGGCTTGGTGAAAATATGGAACAGTAAAATGTGTTTTGGCAGAAAATCAGTCCAAAAGGACACGCACGCACACACAGATGTTAGTGAGAACACACTTGTGATCTGGCTCTCTTTACCAGACTGATGCATTTGCGATGAGTGACTGAACCAAGTGATAACCACTGCCCATAACAGTTCAATCTACATCCCATAATAATTAAATACATCCCACAATAATTCAATAGACATCTCATAAGAATGTCAGTATACATCCCATAACAATTCGATATTTACATACCATAATAGTTTTTATATGTCTCATAATAATTCAATAGATATCTCATAATAAATACATAGACCTCCAGGTACATTAAAATGTAACCCCCTCTTCCTGCCCCCCTGCCTTCCCCCCCAGCCCCTGGTCCTGCCCCTTGAAATCTTAACCTTTTTCTTCTCCTCTTCCTTTTCGTCTTCTTCCTGCAGGCCATCATCTATGAAGGTCAGGACAAGAACCCTGAGATGTGCCGAGTGCTGCTAACACACGAGATCATGTGCAGGTAACACACTACAACTTCCACGATGCACTTCAACACGTCCACACATGCTCAGTGCAGTTCAGGTCTTGGTAGGGTTGACTCCACCTCACATCCCTTCCTTGTCAGACTCCCCATGTAACTAACCAGGTCACCCCTCCCTGCCTCTCTCTCCGCCAGTCCTGAATGCACCCGAAAGAGGAGGAGCAGAAAAAGAGGAGAAGAAGATTAGTTTTGCTATCAGATGTTGTTCCTTTAATTAAAATCAAAAGATGAATTTGTTTCTAACTGGGTTGTGAGGATAGACACTTCCCTATTTATAGAGGTATTTTAACAGCCCCCCACCTTTCTTGATGAAGATGTGTGTGTGTGCGTGTGTAAGTGCGTGTGCGTGCAAGTGTGTGTGCCTATGTGTGTGTGATGGCTGGTTAATTGGGACATGCAGAAACTCATTAGTCAATCTGAATCCGCCTGTTGTTGTGCTGCTAACAAATGGGCCTTCCTCTGTACTGTGACTATGAAATATAGGCAAGGACACACACATACACACACATACGCAAACTCATGCACACTTTTCTTTTGAACACTTTGCCACAACCACATTTAACACATAAATTAAGTTGTTTTCCGACCTTTCTCTGTTCTTTATCTGTAACTTACTTTATAAATAGGTTTACACAGCCATTTGTAATTTTAACTATTGAAATATTACACACTAATGTTAGGAATTTGGGCCTGCATATCCAGTATGTATGCAAGAGTACCCTAAATTAAGACAGAGAACATTCTCTCTGTTCTCTGCTTCTTAAATCTAACTAATCTCTACAAGGTTTAATTGAAATTTATAAGGTCTAACATAGGGGTCGAAAACCTATGTGATGTCAAGATACATTTTTTCTAAAAATAAATACTAAAATAGGGTGCATTGGGAGCCACAATGGGTGAAAATGTTGCTTTGAATTTGAGATGAAAAACACAGATATAGCTTAGAGGTTAGGTGTTTATTGCCATCCATCAATTCAAAATAATAATTTTAAAAAGCAAAATAACTCTAGTTCGTTTTTTTGCCATATAAACCAGGCATTTTATTTTTTAATTTGTTAATTTATAGACTACAGGTTTGTAAAAGGAAATGAGTTCAGCGGGTAATGTCTCACTGCAAATCAAACATACCAGTGTGTTCTGTCGATATTTCTGAGGAGCCTAAGAGATCTCTAGACATTTCAACAGATCTCTCTGAGGTCAAGCAGATCTCTATAGATGTTAACATAGGTCTTTGGGGTCTAACAGATCTCTTTAAGGTCTAACAGATCTCTATAGATCTTTTTAGGGTCCAACACATCTCTATAGATTGTAACAGATCTCTTTAGGGTGTAACAGACCTCTATATATTGTAACATATCTCTTTAGGGTCTAGGTGGTGTGGAGCGGTTTAGTCAGGGAGTCCCCTCATATTGTCGTCCTTGGAGATGAGACCCCCCCCCCCCATCTGAAAGAGGGAGACATGCTGATTGTGCATTGGAGTTCACACACACACACACACACACACTCAAGCGCACAGGCACAAGCACGCACACGCACAGTCTCAGTTAACAGCAGCAGAACGAGAGTCTGTTCCCCATTAATCAGTGGAGTTAATTGTCGCTGGCTACCATTAGCCATATGGTGCCCGGCCAGGCTGCCTCACACACACACACACACACCGTCAGCACCTAGCCCTCTCTTCTCTTCTTCTCTCCCCCATATAAATAACTCCTCTTTCATATGAAGCGATTCTCAAGCGAGTGAAGTCGATTTGGGTGGGTGTTTTGGCCGGGGCTGAGGTTGGGGCTGAGGCTGACTGGGGCTGTGATAGTGTAGTCTGGGGGTAGTGCTGTGCATGACGGCTCTAGGTGTGTAGTATTTTGTAGTGTTGGATTAAGAGGTGCACATTATTGTGGTGTGTGTGAAGCTCTCAGGGCGTCGTGTCGTGCTGTGTTGTGCAGTGAGGGGGGCTGTGACAGCTCTAGAAGACACAGAGCCAGACTGGGAGTACAACCCCGGTAATCAGACACACGGTTTGAGACAAGGTGTTGAGAAGCTCCCATCTCCTCTGCAGGAAGGAAGAAGGGAGATTAAAGAAGGGATTTGCTCCTGCTGTCCTGTGGGAGCGAGAGAGAGAGAGAGAGAGAGAGAGAGAGGGATGGAAGGAGAGGAAGAGGAAAATAAAATATCCCCTCGACAACACTGGGGCGGGAGGTGAAGGGGGTGCTGACTGATTGTAGAGAAGCCCCCTCCTCGCCCCTCCTCACTACCACCCCCCTCCTCACCCCTCCCCACCAATAACCCCCTCCTCAAATCTCCTCACCCCTCCTCACCACTACCCCCCTCCTCACCCCTTCTCACCCAGCCCAGCTCTACTATGGTCCAGTGGGACAATGGTGACCCAATTCAGATGGAAACGAGAGCTAGGGCAGAGAGGGAGGGAGACAACTAGAAAGGAAGAGAGAGAGGAAGATAGAGGGAAAGAAAGAGAGAAAGAGAGAGAGACATAGAGGAAGGGAAAGAAAGAGAAAGCGAAAGAAAGGGAGAGAAAGAAAGAGAGAGAGAGAGAGAGAGAGTGGGAAGGCTAGAGACGGTGCAGGAGATAAAGAATGTAAAGAGGGGGAATGAGAGCAAAAAGAAAGGGAGAGAGGAAGAAAGAATAGAGAGTGAAAGAGACAGAGAGAAAAGCTACAGTACAAAAACCTGCAGCATCCCCTTCATCTCCCTCTTCTAGATTCTCAGTGTGTGTTCTCATCTCTGTTCTACCCCCCAACACCCCCCCCCCGCCCGTGTATCGATCAGGCACTCAAATGGACAAGGCGAGGCTGGAAGGGGGGGTGGGTGGTGGAGAGAGGGGGGGGGATGGTGAGGTAACAGAGACGATAGAGTGAGAGAATGGGGGAGGGATGGATAAAGTGATGTAAGCAGAGAATGAAAAATGTCAGAACTGACACTCAGCCCCAGCCCCAGCCCCAACCTCACTCTCACCCCTACCTCACACTCAGCCTCAGCCTCACTCTGACCCCTAGCTCACACTCAGCCCCAGCCCCAGCCTCACTTTTACCCCTACCTTCACATTCAGCCCCTGTCCCAGCTCCAGCCCCAACCCCAGTCCCATTCTCTCCTCCAGCTCCTCCGGCAGATGTCCCAAGGAAATCCGAGATGTCCGAGCTGCTGTTGCACCCTGCCCCCTTCCACCCCTCTCTCCTCCCAGAACCTAACCCCACCCATAGACACCCCCCACCCACCCCACCCATGCAACAAGAGGGTTGAGGGGTGATTACCTGAGTCAGGTGATACTGGTGCCCCGCCCCCCCCCAGAATACACCTGTTGTCCATACCCACCCAGGCAGAGTCCTGAAAGACCTGTCTTTGTTTGTGTGTGTGTGTGTCCGTGTGTGTATGTGTCCATGTATATGTGTGTATGTGAAGACTGCTAGATAATACATGTCTGTCCCCATAGCCCCTCTGTTCACCTGGACACTTTCAGTGCTGCTAGAACAGACAGGTAGAGTGAGGTAGGGGGGAGGGGAGGGGGAGGTGAGGGGGACATAAGGGGGAGGCCATCTTAGATCTGTAAACGGTAAACTAGACATTGTTACTGTGAGACACGTCTCTAACCTGGTTTCTTTTTCTTTCTCTCTTCTTCTCCCTACCTCTCCCCCCTATCCCCCCTATCCCCCCCCCCCCCCCAGCCGGTGCTGTGATAAGAAGAGCTGTGGAAACCGCAACGAGACACCCTCAGACCCGGTCATCATCGACAGGTATTGTCTCGCACTCCTCCTGTGTGTGTGTGTGTGTGTGTCTGAGTTGCTGTGTCTTTGGAAGCCTCCAGTATGTTTATACTATGTGTGTGAGTGTTTGTGGATTTGAGGAGGTGCTTGTGTGTGTGGTGTGTGGGTGTGTCATACTGTGTTGACTTTATGACTTTCAGTGAAAGACGCTTTTGAAGTAGTGTGCTTCTAAGCGTACTTGCTTGTGTATTTCTTATGTACTTCTTGTGTGTAAAGTGTACCTGTTAATGGTCAATCTGTACTAGACCGGTGCTTCATTATTCTGATGAGAATCTTAGTCTCTCAGCTATGGATTTCTGTGCACACACATAACCTACAAACATGCACACACATACCACGCATACACACATGTACATGCACACACACATACACACACACCGAAGGACACAGATGCACATCAGCTGTGCTGTTGCTCACTCTGCTGGGAGAGAAGCCCCCATACCTGGCTCACGTGTCCACACACACACACACACACACACACACACACACACACACACACACACCCTGTCACCGTTCTGCTTCGTTGGTCCAGAAAGGGTCAGTACTCCTGGGGGGGCAGATGGAACATCCTACAACACACACACACACACACACACACACACACATACACACACACACACACACACACACATACACGCGTGCCCATCACACACACCTTCAGACTTGACTGAACAAACTGGGTTCATGTTGTCTGATTAGACCAGGAGACTGTTGTTGAGTTCTGTATCACACATTCCTATAAAGAGATTCTATTGACATTCTATAGATTTGATTATGAAGGTGATTCTTTAGGTAGATTATACAGGAAGGTTGTATAGAGTTTTCTAAAGGGAGATTCTATAGGAAAGTTTTAGAGAGAGTGTTCTATAGGGAGAGAGTGTAGAGATGCAGTATTTTATTGGAAGGGGTATATATCGAGATTCAGTATTGTAAAGGGAGTCTATGGAGAGGTTTGCATATAGACTACAGAGAGATTCTATAGGTGGATGTTATAGGAAGATTCCAGTCCACTGCTTGTCTCATAAACTAGGTTCTGAGGCCTGCAACACAGAATTCATGATTCCTGCAATTTGACATGCAGTATGCTGAGGAGTTGCACAGTTAACATTAGCAGCTTTCACTGATGAACCTTCATCGACAATTGGAGAAATTCCCCCTAACTTTGAGCACACACCAAGAAAAGCCTCTTTGGGTCCACATGCATGTGTGAGCAGACGAATTCTGAACTGAAAACCCGTCGAGGTCCTGAATAACCACCAACCAGGACTTGCTTGTGCTACAGAGCAGATCACTGTATTGTCCTTCTCACTGGACTGCTTGTCAAGTCAGAGTTCACAGCTTTCAGTGTCAGAATATTCGTGACTAAAATGACGATGTAGCTGACCATGGAATGTTACATTTCTCCAATTAAAAGTTGTTAACAAGGAAACTACATGTCACTTCTGAAATTTGAAGGACTTGTGATAAATGGTTTTCCGTGTTTCAAAGTGTTTTAAGGCCTGATGGGATTTTGATAGGCTCTTTTGCATGCCTATGCTGATGACATTTATTGATTGCGACGTACTTTTCAATTATTTATTTATATTTATTTGTTTGTGACAGTATTCACAGCTACAATGGTCTTCATGGAATGTGACATTTCTAAACTAAATAGTTGTTTTAATCAGATTCGTAAACATTTGATTGCATTTAAAGTACTACTCAAGTGGATAAAAATGATTATTCTGTAGGTCTATGGTTGACTGATATCCTGAACAAAATGTAGACTACAACTGGTTAGACTTCCTGCTTTGATGAATAGACCTGTTGAAGTGCAGAGCATCGCTGTTGATGACATGGAATCATAAAAACCATGAAATGATGACAGGAAATCCGTTAGAACCCATGTATTACACTGTATTACTAAAGAAGTCGAGCCCCCAAGTTTTTTCACACGATAAAACCTGGGCCCCTTCAAACAGTTTGGACTCATCTATTCAATAAGGAGATTTTATAGGGAGATTTTATGGAGATATTCTATAGAGACACGTCTAAATGACATACAGAGAGGTTATGTATTACTGTAAAAAGAAGATTCTGTTGATTATAGAGTTTTAAGAAATGAATATAGAGCAGACAAAGGTTTTGGTGTGTGTGTGTGTGTGTGTGTGTGTGCAGGTGTGGGGAGGATGTCCTCTACGTGTTGACTAGAGCCTCCCTGTGTTCCTCTGTCTCCAGAGGAGAAAGGTGATCACACCATCATTGCACTCATTCATCCTCCAGTCTGTCTCGCTCCCTCGCTCCCACAGCACAGGAAAATGGGTCATGGGAAAACAGAGAGAGAGAGGGAAAACATGAAGGGGAAACATGAAGAAAAGAAAAAAAAGCCCAAAGAAAAATCACCTCCGTTTCTAGTGTGATGTCTTTCTGGCTCTCTCTTCTTAATGCTGTCTTTCTGTTTTAGGCCGAGTTCTAAACAAGATGATAGGATCTTAATGATGTCCTCTCACTTCCTGTTATGGAAAACATCCTTATCCCAGGTCACTCCTCTGCTCCCTTCCTCCTTGTCTCCTCCTTTCCTTCTCTCCGCAGCTGCTCAAACTCATCGCCTCTGCTGTGTGTGTTTGCGTGTGTGCGTGAGCTTGTGTGTGTGAATTGGAGTGCCATATGCTAGGACGACCTTTCTGTATATGAGTGGTGACCTCCACAAGCTTCTCCAAGATTATTTAAAATGATCCTGATCCCACTGACGTGGACACAAAGACCTTCTGACATCTCTCCTCTCTTCTCCTCCTCTCCTCCTCTCCTCCTCCCCTCTCCTTTCCTCTATTGTCTTCCGAGGAGTCAGTCTCCCCCTTATCTCCCTCTTCCCCTCCCTCCATTTTTGTTATTCTGCCACAGAAAGTCTAAGATGTGGATAAACAGTGGTGTCCCAAAGTGAGCTTTGATGGAACGTTTTCAAAGAGTAGACTTGTGTGTGTGTGTGTGACAGAAACACTGTGTGTCTCTGAGTGAGACACAAGGAGAAAGCTTGAGGGTGAGACAGAATGAGAGTGTGTGCGTACGTTTGGAGCTGAGATATATGAATACTGTATGTTGGGGTGTGTGTGAGATATGTATACTCCTGTGTGAGTGTGTGTGTGTGAGTGTGTAAGTGTGTTTGTGTGAATGTGTGTGTGTGTGTGTGCACGTGTGAGTGTTTTAGTGTGGTATCAGGACATCACAGCTCTGTTCTCGTTGGCTTGTCTCAGACTTCTCATCTTACACGATCTCCATTATGCCCTGGCCTGCAGGCAGTGCTGTGTGTGTGTGTGTAAGTGTGGGTGTGTGTCTATGTGTATAGATCCCTGTATGTGGGCCTCATCCTTCGTCCTCTCACCTATCTTTAGTTACTGTGAACAGGACGGGAGCAGAGCAGAACACTGCCCTTCATGTTCTCCACACACACACACACCCACACCCACACACACACACACACACACACTTACAAGCTCACACATAATCGACACAATCTTTGTGTTCAATCTGAAACCTCTGTTGCAAGATGTGCTTGTTGTAACTATAAGGGAATTTGCATGTGTGTATTTAAGTGCATGTATGTGTGTGCCAGTTTGTGTGTGTGTAAGAGTGTTAGTCGGA